>NC_056733.1:590263803-590273803 GCF_019279795.1 Protopterus annectens | reverse complement strand
GGTATCCATCTTGGCTGCTTACAGGCAATCTATGCTTGAATGACACTGACATGCCTGCCCAGCTGTGTTATGAATGCCATAGCTAGAATTCCCCACCCTTGACACACCACATGCCATGGATACCTCAACTACACTACCACAGTCAACAGAACATGCTTGGGTACAGGTCTCCAAGACACTGACCATGTTATGTAATACATGTTGCATACATGTCAATTGGAGCACCTCACTGGCCCTCTGCAAAAGGCAACCAGATGATTGGATGTTGCATTTAACTGTCACCCTGAGGATCACTCACATGGCATCAGCTGAGAGATGGCCTGCTGACTAATGGCAGGTGGCATAATACCACTGCACCCACATCCCCTACACTTCTCATCTCTTCATGGACAATATCCTGGTACACACCTAGGAACACCTGCACCTATGGACCCCAGTACTGTCAAATGTGTCAGTGTGCATTACTAAGAATAACAGTGTCTGTGTGTTTGTAAACCTGTAGTTGATAATACCCTGAGGGCCTTCACACCCACTACACCCCCATTGCCATAGTTAGATATGGTTGCTGCTGTAAAGGACATTACATGTACCTTGTTACACACTTCACCCTATGGGCTACCTGGAACTTGCAGTACCAGCACAACATTGTTGTACAAATGGGTAGATAGGCATGGGTCACCCGCTGAGTCCCAGAAGTGTGTGTATGTGTGCAAGTGTGTATATTTGTAGGATACAGCATTCTGAGGCCACATTCTCCTAATACAGTACACCTTCCCATACAGTATAAGGGATAGTGATGTTGCTGACTGTAGGAGAGCCATGACAAAGCATCACCCTACTATCCCTGTGGCATGTGCAATAGATGCATATCCCTGTAGTAGCAGTCTTGAGATAGACAAGGGGTTATATTGCAGTCCTGGTCAATGTGTGATTGTGGGTATGTCAAAGTATTATCATGTGTTTCAGTGAGTACAATATCCAATGTGGGGTGTGGGTGCTGAGTATACTGTCTTTGCACCATGGTACCCCCAGTACATGTCCAAAGGTCCACTGTATGTGGACCACTGTCACTATCAACCATACAGGTAACTGATTACACTATCCAGCCCAATGATGCATGTGATGTGTGCAACTTATCTGTAACAGAATGGGCACACTGACAAGGTAGTTAGCATTGATAAACCCAGGTCTCTCAGACATGTGTATGATTGTTATGTATTTGTCAATGTGTATATGACAGTATGTCACACTATGTATTGCTCATAAACAGCCAGTACATCCCCCATTACCATACTGTACAAGGCCTGGTGATGTTCTTCACTTAACAAGTAACCTGGGACACACCACATCCTAAAAGCTGTGTGGTGTGTGCAATTAAGGTTACACACATTAGTAGCAATAAGTATCTAGGTAGGGGTTCTACTCTCAGTGTTGCCAAGTAAGAGTGTGTGTGTATGTGAAGGGATCTACTTCAGATTGCAGAAAATACATGTCCCAGGAGGTTTTCTGTCTGAGAACTGACTGGCAAATACTAACATTTCACAGGTATCATCTTGTGGAAATACATTCCATCAAAACTAGTAGTAGATGTGTAAATGCCCTCTTCCCCACTGTATAGCTGTACAGCAATACTGGGGTTGGTATTATAGCTGGGTGTGGATCTTGTGGACACAGCCACCATAATTGCAGTTATTTTTGTGTGTATCTCCCCGCTTAGTCAGCTGTAATGCTGTACAGTTTATGTTAACAGGTTAAGTAGTTGTCAATCCCACTATCTGCAGTTCTACACCACCCCACATCCTCCAAAGTGTAGGGCTGTGCCACCCACACTAGCACATCTATGTTTAACAAGTTGAGGATTGCACTACATTGGGGAAGGGGACATATACCCTGCCAGTACCATCGTCAATGACATTAAACTAGCAGACTGATTATTTCACAATGTGATTTTGTGCCTATTCTGTCTTGGTGGAATTACATAGGCTAAAATGAGTTCCCTGCAAAAGTACATACATCCATGTGTACAGTATTATCTGTGTATTGCATCAACACCAAAGCCTCTGTGTGTGTGTGTGTGTGTGTGTGTGTGTGTGTGTGTGTGTGTGTGTGTGTGTGTGTGTGTGTGTGTGTGTTATACACAAACATGTGGTGTGTACCACCCAGTACACTTACCATTGTCCACTGTAGAAGGGATGCTGACATCAGCCACCATGCACTCACCTGTATACACCCCTTAGACCTATCAAGCATGTGGCACATGCAGTAACTGTTATACAGACCTGTGACTTGTGTTCAGCTGTACACAGGATATGGCACAGTCAAAGTGCCATCACAGTGCCATACCCCTTGTAAGAAACAACAGCATACCAACATCCAGCTGACACATAGACACCTACAACACAAATGGAATGCATTATGGAGACCACAGTCACTCAGTGTTAATAACAGCTATAATGCATCATGGCTGGACAGCTACACATCCTGACATGTAAGCATTAAACTTTAGTGCTGAAAACATGTTACACAGCATTATATTGGTACACCTTAGTACAGTTACCCTGTCCATCAGAACCATATTAGCCTGCCCCTGAATCAATGTTATGGATGACAGGGATGTGGCACAGTTATCATCATATGCACAGGGTGTGTTGTGGGTTTGCCAGAGGCCTAGGCTGAACCATTTGTTTGACATGTTTGTGTGTTAGGGGGTTTCATTATTAATTGGGCTGTGCAGATATGGTGTGTGTAGGTATGGGGTTGCCCTAGCTATGTTGATGTCTGTGTGTATGCATGCACACAGTTCTGCCATGTGGCTGCCCTATTGGACAGCTGCAAACAGTACTTAGCAGGATGTGCAGTTCACAATCTCTGGCCATGGACATGAGAACTGTGCCTGTCAGGGGTTCCATGGGCACTACCAGGTACAAGCCAAGATATGGCACTCTCTCCTGATGATGACATATGTCCACTGGATCTGGGTCCCTCTTGGAACTAGCCAGGGCCATGTGCACATGCCCTGCTATGTTGTGGTGTGGACAGTGCCCTCCCTGCAGTGCTGGTGCAAGTACTGCCACTACGGGAGTGGCTCTAAGTTTTTTGCATGTCCATGTCAACCTCCACCTGTTAGTGTTGCTGACCTACATCTACGTGGCTGTCACACTACTCCCACCATATGCTCAAGCACAGACATTGCACGATCAAGGATTCCCACCATCTCACCCAACCGTCTATCCAGGACTTCTGCAAAATAACGGTGGGCACCTGCAAGATCACGGATGTTGTCAATAACATCAGAATGAGTAGCCCTCTGGAGCCTCAGACCCTGTCTGGCATAATGTCCCATACATGCCTGCACCTCCATGACAGCCTGAAACATGCATCTAGTGACACCAGCTGTGGCACTTCTGCCAGGGGCATGATGACCAACAGCCCTCCTACGAGCACCCCTGTACATCTGCCTGTGTGGTACCTCGCTGGGCATCTGGCTATGGCTGCTGTGTCCAGACACACTTGCCATAGTCACCACACTGTCCTGTCCCATGCCACCACCCATCAACTGTCACTCATCTATGGCCACTGGTGATGGGGTATGTATAGGCAATGTGACTGTGTGCGGGGATGGGGTGGATAACAGTAGGATGTCAAGTGATGGCACAGCTTCAGCCCCTGACAACCCTGCCTGTGCCTCACCACACCTATCATCATTGTCAGAGTCTGTATGGACACTAACATCAGTTTGCCTGCAGGTGGGAACCTGACCCACCTCGCCATCTGTGAGGTGAAAACAAGAAATGCACTTTAAGACGTGTACATCATTGCTTAACTGTATAGACACACACACACACACACACACACACACACACACACACACACACACACACACACACAGTTTCAGGTGAGGCTGCACAAAGATATTACACACAGACCTCTCGTTACCCATCTGTCAACATGCATGACATATGGCACTCAACAGTATGCAGTGCAGCTATAGTCAATCCTTGTTACCAATATTATACATCTCTGATGCATGAGTTGTGTTAGTAGGTGATGCCCCTTCCCCTGGAACACACTGCACCCACGTACACAGTATTGCTGTCCACCTGTTCAGCACACTGGCATATACTGTGCACCATACCTCACAGGTGTACACGCCATTGCTGAATGTGTATATGTGTGTCAGTTATGTTTGCTCTGCTGCTCACAGCCCCTATGTGTTTGTCCCACACATACCTGGGGGATGATATGGGGGCAGATGTCAATAGTGAATGCCTGATGTCTGATTTGCAGATCTCATCATCAGCAGTGCATGTATGAGCAATAAAATACAATTACACTGACAACCTTCAAAGTTTACTTCAGCTATGTGGAGTTTACACACCCTTATTGACATGGCATCCTCTTCCCTGATATGCCATTGGACCACAATACTGCATATGTTAACATTACACAAACCTGATATGTGACATATGACCTGTGCAATCAAATGAAGTATCAAACAAATGTGCTAGTTATGCAGATGCTGATTGAGATGCATACAATATGTGGGTGCATAAGTGTGCGCACCCTTAACATGATGGTTTGTTGCATCAACTGTTAAGTGTACTACAGCAGTCACTATTCCTGGAAGGGGTATACCAGCATGGTCCATCTGCACTTGCCAGTATTTGGTCACTCTGCCCTACAAATGTCCCCCAACTCTGAAAGATTGCAAGGTCAACTCATGTGCACAGCCCTTGGAGGTCAGGCAGTGCCTTCACTATTGCTGTGGAGTCAGAGTTATGCCTGCCACGATTCATGGCCTTGACTGTGTGTAGATACAGCCATTCTTAGCAAGCTTTGGATGTCTGATTCTGTTCACTTTTGTGTTTTAGGATGACACCCCACCCCATCCTCAGCCTTTTTGCAGATGCTTGACAACTATGGGCCACACATGAGTGTCATTTTGCAGTGTCCCAAATTCAGAACACCATATGTACTGGCCTAGTCCCTGCTAATGAATGGCAAACATACAGGTGTACACTGGCACCAGCAAGATAGAGATGGGGATGGTGGGCCTGTGGTGTTGTGAGGTGTTGCTTGTGTAGCACATGTATCTTAATTGATACTGTCTCTAGGTTTCAGACTTGGTCTTGGTACACCATTACACATTGCAACACATGCCTTTGGAAGACTTTTGATGTTATGCATATGTTACCTTTACAGAGCCCTGGCTGATGTTTCCTGTGGAACAACTGTCCCATCTGATTACCCTAACCCATAGGCCGCAGGTACTGCACAACCAGTACTTGCTAGACATTCCTGCAAGTCATTCAGTGTTGCAGCATGTTTCCAGGCAACCTCCATGACCAGTTTGCAACATGTGACATCATCTGTCTTGGATGGCCATCTGTTTATTTTCTACATTAATGTTGTCCCATACTTCCTCGTCACATGCATAACTGCACTGTTTGCCATGGTATATGCAATGGTAATGTAAGGCTACATGTTCTACGCCTGTGTGCTACCTTTGGGTATGGGATCCATTCCATGGCTTGTAAGATGTGTGCAAGTCATGGTTGCCTCTGATGCAGGTGAGTGGGCAAATGTGATGGACATACATCTTGGACAGCAGAACATTTCTTGGTGTGACATTGAGGACTTGTAATTGATGGAAGGTGCATACTCATGAAGAGTGAATGCTGTCAGTACCTCAGAAGGTGCTTCCACAATGTGTTATTTGGAGTGTGTGTACACATATGCTTCCAGTATTTGTTAAGGTATGTATTCCCCATATTTGCTGTCCTAACATAGGATTCCATATTACACATTCGTTGCTCATGTTAGGACCACATTACAGATTGTAAGGGTTGTGGAATGTGGTATTGTGATATGCCGATGTGTAAATCTGTAACAGTTGTCATTGTAATAGTGGTTTATAGACTGTTGTAGCACTGTATAAGGGTGATGTTTCAGACGTGATCCTACTGTAGGCCATTTGTTCCACTCGCAATGGCAGGTTGTTAGTTATATTGCAGGACTCTTACATACCCTTCAGATATGACAACATGGTGACCACTGTGATGCAGTGCAGTTAACAGCAACAATAAGTGAATATGTACAGCACGCATTATGGGTAGGTGTGTTAAATGTGTGCATGGCAAATACCATGGCCATAACATGGCCGGTGCATTTCTAACCTGAACAAACACCATACTCACCAGCTACAGGCTGTTGCCCCAGAGGTATAGCAGAGGGACCTATATAGTTGTGTGAGAGATGTGATGTCAGTAGCCACACCTGTGGCACTGGTACAGGGTTGGAGCAGCATTTCAGTACATCAGCAGTACAAACCCACAATACTACAGATTATGCACATCTGTTCATAACTACAATGCGGCAACAGATTATATATATTTTATCTCACATATGCATGATTAAACTCTACAGATGCAGATGGATAAGCAACAGTGGTCTACTGATGTGCCCTCTAGCTTTACCTGCATGATCTTCACCATTGTGTGGGAAGCACCCAACTCCACAATGCTATCAGTTGGGTCTTGGCTTTGCTGGTGGGCAGGTGCCCCGAGGCTGGCGAGGAGATCCTCAGCATGTATTGGGGGGGCTGGATGGCATGATCCCCCCTGTGGCTAGCTGGTCCCTCCTAACTGCAGCTGTATGCTGACGAGCATGGCAGTAGAGGTCAATGCACCAATGTCAGACCTGCTCATAACTGCAGTTATGTAGGCCGACATTGTTTACCCTGTGGATGAGCTCATTCCACAGAGCAGTCCTCTCCTGCAGATCATGAGCTGTACAGCCAAAGAGGGTGTGGTGGTGCTGCACCAGGTAGTTGATTATCACATCATTTTCCTGGGGGGAATAAACTGGTAGCCACTCTCTAGACATGGTGCCTGAAAGACATAAAGAGGAAAAAAGGTCTGAGGACCTCATACTGCAAGGATATAATAGTTGTTAATTGACATCTCTGTCTCCCCCCACCCCTACCATATCTGCAACAATAATCTGAACACACAACTCAATTGGGTATGTTTACAGCAAACCTACTGTTGGGACATATATTGGATTGTATGACAAATAGTGCAATGTATTTCTAGTCATGTTCCATGTTGAAACACTATCATTGGTGACCTGTTGCTAACAATGCCCCCTGCATGCCATTGTAAGGGCCACTATGGTTCCATATATTCATGTGTTCTGTTTGCTATGTGACTGCTCCAAATCTGGTGTTTTGTGTTAATGGGGATATCTATGCATGCTGTTAGAAGTAATCCTGGATTTTGTGGACTATTACTATCCACATATGTTCTATAACTGTGATACAATAGCATGTTTGGGAAGCCTGTTCCCAGCAGAACCACCTCTCCCACCTCATCTGGCCATGTTACCAGGCCATAACACATCTGGGACCCACCCTGGGATCTCATTATCTGCTGGTCCTGTGCTACCTTCATGTGGAACCACCTCAGGGGATGGTGTTCACCCCCCCCCCCGGGAGCACACATAGACAGGATCCTGTCAACTGAAGTCAGGTCCAGGGTCTGGTGCATAGGGAGCTCCACAGAGACTTGGGGGATGTGCTACACCACCTTGAGGCCCTCAGTACACAATTACAGGGTCCACATGCTCCTCCTGCTCAGCCCCCAGCTCAGGCACCTTCAGGTCTGTGAAGGTGCAGTTGTGACTGCCCATGGATGGGAACCTTGGTCTCACTGTTTCCATTTGGGGGCTCATGGCCTTGCACTTTCCAAACATTACTCCGCATCCAAGGTGTTTACCCACCACATGTGTCATATTCCGATGCTGTATGCTGTCTTGTCTCTTCCAACCCAACCTACCTCCCCAAATATATCTACTATCCTTCCCCAACATACCAATCTCACCTTCACAAACAAGGGCAATGTGTTCCCAACATGGATTTCACACCAGACATAAATGTCCATTTCGCACCCACTTACTGTATGTATATATATATATATATATATATATATATATATATATACATATACATATATATATATATATATATATATATATATATATGTGTGTATATATAGATATGTGTGATGTTTTCTCAAACATATTGTGCAGCACAGTCATTCAACAGTAGGGGAAATGTGTATATATATATATATATATATATATATATATATATACATACATATATGTGTGTGCATGTGTTTGTATATATGTAGACATGCGGCGTATATATATATATATATATATATATATATATATATATATATATATATATATATATATATATATATATATATATATATATATATATATATATATATATATATATATATATATATATATATATATATATATATATATATATATATATATACATTCATATATATATATATATATATATATATATACATTCATATATATATATATATATATATATATATATATATATATATATATACATATATATATATATATAAATATATATGTGTGTGTGTGTGTGTGTGTGTCTGCATATCTGTAGACATACCTTTCCTGTATGGAAGACATCCTTCCTGTGTGTGGGCAGCAGTGTTACAGACAGCAGGTAGCAATACCTCTTACAACAGGACTTGCAGACACAGGCCAACTACATATTTGTATAAGGTTCCAGACCTATGGACAGTGTGAGTATTGTTGTTATATGCATTGAATACTGCTAGTTTTACAGAGTTTGTGTGTACATGCTAGTTTTGCATGGAATGCAGTCTGTTTGAATAGCTCTCAACTGTGGGCCTATCTACATGATGGCCAGAGGATTGGCTGTTATGTTTTGTCTGTTCACCACCCAGGTCTTGTCTCTGATATATCAGTGGCATTCTCTCTGTTGAGTGCTATCAGTACATGGCTACATCCATTTATGTTTCTGACTTCATATTCCTGAGTAAGGGTATGTTGCAACCAATCCTTTAACACAAGCAACTTTCACAGTGTATAACAGCAATATTGAAAATATGGCCCTGTGTTCCAGCCTCTGTCCTCCACCTATATACCAGGCTTTGTCCATATGTCATGCAGTAAGAGATTATTAAGAAGTGGCCTATCATTATTTAGTGCTGGCATTCCTGACATCATTTCAGTGATGTTGTGGACACCTACACAAATTGTGGAGTAGGGTCCATAAATATGAGGGCTACAGCTGGACAAAATGTGCTTGACCTTGTAAAGTCCAGAGGTCAGTGTATGTAACACTGTTATATGCCCTTGTAAGTCATTCTATGAGGGAGGGGTATGCATCATTTTTAACCTAGGCTGTTACAACATATGAGGGATATCAGTAGTAAGACACATGAAGGTATATGGCTGTACATTTCCATACATTTCACCATGGGAACAGTGGTGAGCTAGTGCTTACTGTCTTACAGACAGTTCTGTTTGTCAGTGTGATAGTGATGTTTTAAGTTAAGAATTGTTATTTAACAAATACATTTTCATTGTGACAACTTAATTCTTTCCACCCTAGATGTTGAGTACAGAGTGTAATTGGAGGCTGCTGAACTACATCTGTAATTAATAAGTGTTGATTTATTCTTATCTTCAAGGCAAGTGTTTTTTTTTTACTGTTGTACTACTTGAAGGCCTTAGCCTGGACAGCAATATATGTTATGCTTTGAGATTACTGTATCAAATGTTTTGTTTGAGAGTTGCATTACTCAGTTATTATGCATTTCAAACAGTTAACTGCTATATGAAATGGCATACACAAGTGAAATACTACACAAATAAACATTTCTATGTATGCAGACTTGTATGTGATGTCATATCCTTTGACTTGTCTGTGGGTATATGTTTCATGCAATAATTGTCTTTTGTATGAAAAAATAAAACACTGGCCATTTTAAAAGGTGGCAACTGTAGGAATACAGGCTGCTTGATATGCTGTGCACCCTCTAAATATATTCTTCTTATACATATCTATAAGTGGTAATATATGTATAAGTATATGTGTATGTATGTGTGTGTGTGTGTGTGTGTGTGTGTGTGTGTG
>NC_056733.1:590146303-590261303 GCF_019279795.1 Protopterus annectens | reverse complement strand
TGCACATTACATTGCTGTTTCTACATATTTCAGATTCACATATTAGTTGCAAGCCCTGGAGTGTGTGTTGTGCCTTTCACATACATCTACTGTGACATTCTCTGTGTGCAGGTTTCTTGGCGACTGGGGAAACTATCCATGATGGTGTGACACTTCAGGAGCTTGTCTGGGCCAGACTGCAGAGTGTGGATGTCTAGCTTGCATCTATTTATAGGACTGGGGCTGATCAGCACAGCAGTTGTACACCTTTCATAGTTATACACATCACACTAGTATTTCTATTCAGATTTCTTTGCCTGTGTGCCCTGTATGGAAAATGTTATGTGTTGCAGTACATTACTTTTTCTATTCAGATTACAGTTTACAACTGTAGAACCAGACTGTGAGATGCTAGTGGCGATTCCTGGATTTGAACCATGGTGCATGTGCAAAATTGAACTACAGACCTAGTCATTATCAGACTGGGCTACTGGGGAGGTGTTATGTGCTGCTTGTGACATTTCTATCTAGTACATATTTTTGTGCACAGTACGTTTAGTATGACATGTTGCATTATTTCTTTCCCATTTTCAGTACACATTATGCATACACAACAGATGTTGGTGTCACTGTTTGTGAAACATGTGCACATTAGCTGGATTGCACATTTGACTGCTTTACAACTACATACTGCTATTTAGATTCCTGAGTACACAGTGTAGGTTTTAAGTCTGCACCTGTTAGCCTTATACATTTTTCAGTACATTCACAGCTACATACAGCTGAAATTGAAAGGTTAACACAAGACATTGCTGGCAGACAAACAAGTAAAACTCATTCTGATGGCAATATGTACTGTTACATTTTTTCAGTTATTTGACATGTCCATTCTAAAGTATGCAGACAAGCAGTGCTAACTCAGTTCACCACAGTTAATGCATTCTGCAGGACATACACATTTCTATTTTTCCAGTACAAGTGAGATGACACACACCAGTGTTTGGGATCACCTTTTTTAGTTTTGACATACATATCTGTGTACAACTCAGAACTCCACAATTACTATTCCTGCATGATCTGCACAGGGGAATGTTTTTCATTTCTAACTGTTACAGTAACCCTGACATGGCACTTTCTTGGCAGGTTCACTCAGATACACTCATACATATTCTAATATTCCTCTCCTGCATCTTGTACCTTGTTTACTACTGACATCTGTATTAAACAGCAACTGGGAATACTCCATTGTAACACTGGCAGCCTGACACAGGCATTTATTCCTGATTTTTACAGCACAATTATATATACAGGTAGTACTACCATTACTGTACTTTTGATTTCTTACTGCTAATAGTAGGGGGTATTCTGTCCTCAGCATACTGCTGACACAGCTGGGCCAGTCACTGGGCATGAGACTCAACATTCTGGGACTTCTCTGCAGCAGCTGTATGGGGAGACATCACACATTAATCACACCTGCACAGTCACAAGTTGAACTTTTTCCATACTTAGTTAGAGATACATAAGACTGCATACTTACAGACAGGTGGGACATCTTGTGCTCAGGCTTCTTGGATCCAGTAGTCCAAGAGTGCACCCCTCCTCCACTTCAGGTCATTATGGTGGTGACATATCTGTTCACCAGTCCAGGGTATGCCTG
Source organism: Protopterus annectens (assembly GCF_019279795.1). Classification (NCBI taxonomy): domain Eukaryota; kingdom Metazoa; phylum Chordata; order Ceratodontiformes; family Protopteridae; genus Protopterus; species Protopterus annectens. The sequence goes on along the minus strand of NC_056733.1, from coordinate 590,259,664 downwards.
TGGCACTGGTGAGATTGTGTGCAAGCTGGTCCCAGGCCTCCGCTTTGTACTGTGAGCCCTGGTACTGGCCCTGCAGCAGCCTGCCATCATGATTTTTTACTAGGAGCCCAACCATGACCCTAGACCCCTGGATGCCCCAACATTGCTCTCAGAAGCGAACACCTTCACCGACACCAGAAATTTTGGTCCTGCTGTTAGCAATCCCAAATGGTTATGGCTGTATTCCCACCTGTGCGATTTAAAAAGGGCAGTTTTCCTGCACTTTTTCTTGGTTGGCGATTTTAATATGCTGAACTATGCTTAGCTCCGTGCAAATCCGCATAGCAATGCTTACACCAGGTAAGCACAGCTGAAAGCTGGTAAGCAATGCTTACACTAGCAAAGCATTGCTTAAATCTAATTTTTTTTCATTAAATTTATAAATTATTTTTTACATTTATATTTTACATATTCCCACCCCTACTGTGCTATACATGAGCCATAAGATTGACATCTATCATTCAAATTTCTTAAACGTTTATTAACTAATTTGGCAGAGGGGGGATCTGAACCAAGCATGTTCTACATACTATATCATGGCAGTATCACTATGCTACAGCAGCTTGATGTCATTTTCTATCACAGTAGCACTTGTCTATCATTTTCAGGATTTCAGCCAGGCTAAGCATAGTGGCACACCATGCAAACAAGCTGAGCACCGCTTAAACTTTGGATTTATTTGATGAAAAGAAAACTTAAATTTTTTTAATTTCTATTGTTTTCCTCTTACCCTACTGCTTCCATGCATGTAGGGTAAGACTGCATACATTTGGGGGTGTGCACTTGAAGGCTGCTGCCTTCTAGGTGTTTGTGTTTTTTTTTGTTTTTTTTTCAGTGTCCATGATCACTGAAATGTTAGCTACTTACATTTCAGTGTCTGTGAACACTTGTTTACTATATAATATTAGAGCCAGGCTCTAATATTATATAACTTGACACTTATCTGTGTCACAAAGTGCCATACGGCACTTTCTGAGTGAAGGGGGCATGTTACTTGTGCAGACACCGTTGACACATGCCCCCTGTGCTCGCTCCTGGTTCCTGTCCATTTAGATTAAATAGCAGCATGCCTTCATGCATATGCAAGGCATGCTGCTATTCTAAATGGACATGAACCACTCTGTGCAAGAATAGTCTTATTCTTGCCTGGAGCTTCGTGAATCCTGGGGATTGTCAAAATGCAACAGTAGATGAAAATCTAGCTTACCTACACTGCCACTACAATGCAAACATGTGCATTGTATGTCACTTTTACACACATATATAATCAATTATCCTATTTTTTTTTTTGGTTTGGGGCCAAGAAACCTGGTATGTTTAAACTTTAAGATATAATGCACATATAAGCACAATAATGTTTTCTACAACAGTAGCAGACAAAGAATTGTTGTATCTTGCTTTTAAAACTTCATCAAATTAAATTAAGTACATTATCTAACAATGAGTCACATGTATCGCATTAATGAATGAATAAGTGAACATTGAAAGAAAAAAGCAGGCTGAAAGAATGAGGGGTTGTGGTGATATTATCATTCTCTTTTTCTATACTTTGCAATGATTATTTTTAAAATGCTACACTGCAAAGATGACAACTTTTTTTGTAGAGAGAATATTTCAACAGGAATGTACTCTTGTTAGGTGGCTCAGGGAAATAAATACATTTAAAGCACTAAGCTCGGCTACCTTAAAGTAAATAAATAAATACATGAATAAACATAGGCAGAAATGCATTATATTGTCTTTACACGCTCCATTAAGAATAGTCAATGAGGTCATGTATTCATTTACCAACTATATATAATAACTGAAAACAACAGAAAGCCAGAGGAAGAGACACTTAAATTGCACATTGCAGATGTTCCTTTGTTGCTGCATCAAGCACATGAAGTTCTACAAGAAAAGACATCCCTGAATTCCTTGGTACAAAGTACAAAAGCCGCCACCCCCCTAGGAAATGCAGATTATTATGGTGCGGGCATAACCATGATGATGCCACAGAGATGTAGTCATTTCTAAAGAGTTCAACTTCTCAGAAAGACATAAAGAGGCAGATAACTAATGAAAATCCCTTCATCTATAAAGACAACTACACCTGCATTATTTACATTACTGACAAGAAAAAGAAAAATGTAAAAACTAGATTGTCAAATTGAAAACCCACAAAGGAGAAAGCACAAGAAAAACTGCAGTTATCTTTAGTATCATTTAACAAGCTAAAGAAACAAAATATTTGCCAAAAAAAATCCAGAAGTGACCCAGTCCCATGAAAACTTCAGCACAAGCTTGATACAAACAAGCTATTCTACTGTCATACTGTAGCGTACATATCAGGTTCCTATCTTATCAGTAATGACAAGGCTCAAAGAACGAAGAGCAAAGAACCATAATCAGAACACATCTTCAAATTCAATGCACCATCATAAGGAAATTAATTGAAAACGTGTTTAATGCACCTACATTTCTCATGGAATATTAGGAATATAACTTTAGTTATTAGTTATTATTTGGGGTTTATAATAGCACTACTCTGTCAAAGACATACAGCTGCTGGGAAAGTAAGTTAAAATATAAAATTCTGAGATGCATTTTAGGTCATGTACGAAAATCGTGCACTACTAAGACTTATGTATTGCAACTCTTTCTACTCAAAAAAATTCAGAGAACTATATACATACATGCTTGCATTTACAGAAACATAACATACCCACAATAGCATCATAAAGCAAGAAATGTTTGACTTGGATTACTAAGGAAGGAAGTTGCAGGAAAGTGCATATGAAAGGATTCCTGTTACATAATAATGAATTAAACAAATATTTATGAATGATTTTAGGCAGATATCTTTTTCAAGGGATCCATCACAGAGCAATAGGTAGCTAAATATGGGAATGGCTGCACAAGAAAAAAACTCAAAGCCCCATCTTCTACAGAGCTTCACTTTTTCTCCAGTCATATTTTTATAGAGTTTTCATACTGTTGCAAGCCTCAGAACCTCACAGGAACTGTCAGTATTAAGACTCACATTGGACTTCTTTACTCATGTAACTGCCACTCAGCATAGGGGACATACAGAAACCAATAAAAATAATATCTACAGGACCACACGCATATGCAGACTGTATTTAAAAGTAAATACATTGACATAAGCTCAGTTCAGCAACATCTATTGTTTAGGAGAAGGCATTGCCCTTTTTGTTATCATAAGATCACATGTTTCTACATCATTTCCATGACAACACAATTTATAATTTCCATAATAATTTACTTACTCCAGGACCAGATCCAGTGATTTAGCCCCTCCCCCACACACACACACACACACAAAATGTACAGGAAAATGGCTGCAGCCATGTATTTACTGGAACTATTACAGACGAGAAATCAGAAAAGTGTACACGACAATATTGGAGGGGTATAGACTGATAATGCCATAAAATCAAATGCCATGTGACCATATAGTCCTTATTATACTTCTGGATATTTCCTTTATATAAAATCATACTCATTCAACTTTGCAAATGTGGACAAATAGATAGGCCACATATCCACCTTGTGGAAAATTAGTTTTGGGATGTCGAAATTACATGCATATATTCTCCTACTTTCATCCCCCATTTTGATCCGTTTCAGTCTGCTTTATTCTCATAATACTATGACTGCTTATTCTTAGCCCTTAGCAAACAGTTTACTCTTAGCCCTTACCCTATCTACTTTCTGCTGGAGAACTGTAATAATAAAATCATCTTAGTACAAAAAAAAAGCAGTCCATTTCTTCCAAATCCATAGTGCAGCCCTTTTTTGGGTCAGTGAAGCTCTGCTCTTGCCTTTCTATACCATCTCTGCACTAGCAAAGAACTTTCTCTTATTTGTTCATTATCAGATGTGAGGTTGAATGGACATCAGTGCTGTGGACTCTTCAGTGTAGCATTTTCCTTTGTCCGGCCCTTAATTATCACTGAAATTGATCCAGAACAATTAGATCCCTCCCACACTCCATGCTGCACTCCCCTTTGTCTTGCCCTTGCCTAGGTCAGATTAGCCCAGCCCAGACAAAAGGTAGCCAGGCGGCACACTTACATTTATATATTAAGATGATGCAAGAGCCTGGCTAGTCCCATTTGTCTTGGAGAAGGTCTTACCTCTTCACCAACACACTTCATGCTATATCTGCATATAGAATAATGCACCATTTTCCCAATGACATATTGACATATCTGCTGTGCACCACACACACACACACACACACACACACACACACACACACACACACACACACACACAGAATAATGGTTATAGCCACATGTCTATTGACCTACTTAGATTAGGACTGAGAGATCTGCATAACACTGAAGTAAAAGGGAGCAAGCTGATAAATCCTAAATTAACTGCCAAACTAAATCATTAGTTTGGGCATCAGTCCTTGTTCAGTCCCAAAAGTCACATCATTCACTTCTTTACTTATAGTGCCTAAAATCTAGGCACTTTACAAATGTAATGAGTAAATACTCAAACAGAAACAAAACAACAAAGTCATTAAATACATTAACAAATAAGAGAATATTTAACACACAACAGAGACTGTCTTAACATAACTGATCATAAAGGAATTGTATACTGATATAGCCAAGGGTTCAGGTAAAGTGCCCTGTGCAAATTATGAAATAGAGACCTCCTGAAACAGATCTTGGTCTTACTTGCTGTAATAAAGGCAGATGATTCCAAAAAAGAGGACCTAGAGAGTCAAAAGTGCATCTACCAAATAGGAGGTTTTAAGCCTGGTCCCAGAAATAGCTATCAGACCCATACTTGAAGATCTAAGCAGACCAAAAAGAACATAGGGCACTGCCAAATATTTTAGCTAGAAGAGATCCAGACTATACATGATTCAATAAATAAACAATAATAAGGAAATAATAAGATCTTAAATACAGATGTGGCCACTACATGCACAATCCCTAAATCTTATAGCACAGGGATAATATGCCAAACTCTTGAAGATTCAGCCAAAATCAAGGCTGCAAAGTTCAGGACTTGCAGCAAGTATATGAGAACCACAGATAATGGCCACAGCTGTAGCCTAGAGAAAGCAGAACCAGTATATGTAGAACATTTTATGACTCCTCAGAAATAAGGGGATGTTTAATCTGCCTAATGTTCTTCAAATGGAAGAGTGATGGCCTCATAATCACTGACACTCAGCCCTGCAGCATCAACACATTATCAAGAACAATCCTTGGATTTTTTTATCTTCAGTGTGATCTCTAGCTCTGAAGTAAATGAGAGTTTTGGAATGGAGCCTATTAAGGAAAATAGTGGCATGAACCAGAATAGCTTCAGCTTTTGCAGGACTCATCTTCAGTCAATTAATTCTCATCCAAGTAATGAGGAAATTCAAACAGTCTTCCAAGATGGTAAAGTCAGATGTCCAATTCTGTGAAAAAGAGAGGTAAAACTAAATATTATCAACATATCAATGATGTGCAATGACTCTAGCACATATAACTAACCTTAGAGGCAGTGTATGCACCATGAACAAATAAGGTGCTAAAATGAAGCCCTACAACACCACATATTGCAAAACATCTCTCTTCAAGGAATTAATGTCAGAGACCTCCCTGCCATAACAGCCCAAAAGGTAACAAGCAAAACACTCAAGTATTGTGCCAGGCAAGCTGCAGACATAATGGAGATGTTCCAGGATCATCTTGCAATCTGTGGTGTCAAAAGCTGCAGGGAGCTCAAGTACAATTTTTATGTGGTACAACTTCTGAGCCCCCCCCCCAAAAGGAGGTCACACACTACCACAAAATGTAGTCCTAATACTGTGTTAGGATCAAAATGCAGACAGGAATAGATGTAACAGGCAGTGCACAGACAACTAAAAGACCTGACTAAAGCCCAGGAGATCAGAGCTTGATTAGCAGCTCAGGTGCCAAATGAAACTGGCAATGAAAGATGGGTATCTCCATCCTGGGAGAAGAGCACAGCGAGGCAGAACACATGCTGCCACAATCCCTTGGAGAAGGGGAAATGTTGCATTAGCATCCTGGTTGCAGGCGTTCAGCCTACCAGTCTGCCATTTGAAGGTAGCCCTCATTAGTTAGGGAATGAGAGTGAGCACTCATGAGGGGGCATATGTGGTTCAATAAAGTAATGTAGGTAATTTATGCCCCTACCCAAGTGGTGCAATTAGGCCATTCAAATGTTATCATATCTGGGATGCCTGTGAGGACAGTCAGTCCTCACGGATGCCTGAATAACAGCTCCTCCAGTCCAGACTCACCTCCATAGTTCCAGTGACTCCCCTTGACTGAGGAACAAATGGACTCAAGTCCATCTGGGAGATGCCTGATGATCAGCAAGCAGGAGGAGAAAAAAATCAAATAAATAAATCAGAATCAGAGGTTAAAGACAAGTCAGGACATTTTCTTCTTGCTGGAATCTAAAGTGAGCTTTGTAATAACAGAGGCAATTAAAGCCTCTTTTAAATCCTGCCTGGACCTTATGGACTTGATCTATGGGAATAATCAAACCCAGAAACTGTAGGAAGGTTTTAAGCAGTCATATTAGGCCTGGGTGGATCCAATCCATAATAAGTCAGTTGAGCAGCCCAAAATGCACACATCACATGTTCACAGCTGATATATCTAAAGTCATTTCAAAAACTCTAAACAATGTGCATTGATGCATATCAGTTCTACCAGCAGGATCAATGTGTGCACTGTGGGGAGAAAAAGCTTCTAAGAGAGCAGACCTCATCAGCGAAGAACTATGCAAGCGTCTTACAGCTTGTATAGGTTAAAGTTCAACAAACTATTAAACAAACCAGGCAGCAAAGTTCATCACAACTAAGAAGAGAAGTTCTCAGCCAGATCCAGTGACACAGAAGGCTAGAGCTCTGACTATAACCCAGGTGATCTGTGTTCAGCTACTGGCTCAGTTGTCTGTTGACACAGACAGCAAGGATGGGCTCAATCATCATTGTCAGCAAGGTCTATAGTTTCCACCTGACTCAGTCTGCTGGTCCAATGACAGAGACCCATCTGGAGAGCAAGTACTCTTGGTGGCCTGAATAACAGCCCCCCACCTTGTGGACACTGTAAAGTCTGATCAAGGGAAGGCTTTACGTTTAGTAGGCATAGGAGAACAAATTATGCCAAAAAGAGCACTACTGGCTGGTACGGTGTGACAGAGAACATACTACAAATGAATATTGTCTTCTTATGTGTGATCTCTGATGATCTACAGTATTCTAACATGAGAGCTCTGGGAATCTATTATATTGCTTTCTTAGTGATATCTGTGGAGATCTATTGCCTTCTCATATGAGATCTCCAGAGATCTATTGCCTTCTTACATGAAATCTCAGAGATGAAACTCGTACTGTCAAATATATAAATGTGATTTAACATTATGTCTGATGGATGGCTCTGTGGAACTTTCTTAAGATTACTATATCAAGGTGAAAAAGGCTTGTTTACTTCAAGAAATATGCAGATGCCTGGCACTTAATTATCTTACTTCATTTTTTTTTCTGGAAAGTGTTAATTTTGATATTGGCTTGGTCCTGTAAAACAAACTGCTGTTTAATTACTTACTATGTTTTATTTTTATTGACCAGGTTGTTCACTGGGCTAAAATTGATTTTCATTGAAGGCCTGGAAAGAAAACCTCATAAGTTCATAGGCGTATACTAGGCTAAAGACCACTATGGCCTTATACGCCTACCCATGCAACCCAAATGTGATCCATAAATTTGACTTATATACAAGGTGATTTATCGACTATATCTGTCCACCTGAGACATGGGTCCCAGACCAGGGGTGAGTTTCTGAATACCCACCCATTGGTCCAAGTTGCGTTTCAATAGGGTTAGGGAAGAACTCTGCTTCATACAGATGGGGAGCCTGTTCCAGAGAATGGGAATTTTCTGAGAAACATATCTGTCCCACCAACATGTTCTATTTATGTCTTAAGCAAAATGTAGGTCTTTTAATCTATTATGTCTGATGCTGTTCCTTTTGTATATGTTCAAAAGGTTCATCAAAACAGGGCCCAGGGATGCCTTGTATGCCAGGCAAAGATCACCTCTCAGAAGTCTGTATGATACCAAGTAAAGAGACAGGGCTTTGAGATGATCAGTGTAGGACATTGCATTCACTCCCTGTATTTTTTTTGTAAGGAAACTTTGTGGATGTTCCAATTGCTGCAGGTGCCTGGTCAAGTACATACTGAAGGGGGCCAATATGCTCTGTGATGAGTCTGATGATGGCTGAGTACAGTGGTATAATTACCTCTCTGGACCTAGATGCCATGTCCTTACTTATAAGTTGAGCAACATAGAAGGGTCTCATACCACCTTGGACACATGTTAGTTGAAGACTAGATTACTATCTACATGAGTTCCAGATCCCTGATAAGTGGATCAACTTTTAAGGGTGTTTTATTGATAGATTTGTTGGTTCTTAGGTAAGTACTAGGCTAGCTGTCCTTGTGGGTTATTTCAAGTCTATATAAATTCCCTTTTTTGTGTACAAAATAATCTGTCCCATTTAGTTATAAATTGGCCTTACCCATCCCATGGCCAATAATTATATGTTACCTGTAATGACAATAACTAGTATCATACCATAGATAGGGGGCAAATGCATGGGAAAGAAAATTTAGGAGCAGCCTCTGTTCATTGGCAGTCATGAGGGAAATTTTCTGTTTCTCATCCATAGATCTAAGTTGCACTTGAAAATGAATGGAGATTAGTTTTGTTTTATGTGGGTGGGATGTTTGTTCCACAGCAGCAGTATCCTCTACAAGATATACCTGTTCCTCCAAATCATTCTGTTGATGTTGCAGAAGAGGTTTAGATCCTTAGACTGAGTATTTCTGATGCCATTTGACTTACTGATGTGGAGTAAATCCATCAGTAATAGGTCAGAGGATGCCTTGTATACCAGACACAGGTCACCTCTTAGCAGTATAGTGACAGGGCTTTGTATCAGTCCATATAAGACATGTTGTTTAGGCCTTGTATCCTTTTAGTAAGGTATCTCTGTAGGCATAGCAGTTCTTGCATATGTCTGGACAGATACATACCAAAGGAGGCATTATATTCAATGACTGACCTAATGAGAGCTGAGTAAAGGGAACAATGACATCCCTAGATCTAGACACAATCCCTTTGTTTATAAGCTGTACAATATCTGTCAATGTGGTAGTTCCCTGGGGTAGATGATTTCCCAAAAGATAAAATAATGTATTTTTTTGGCATTTAGCTTAAGTCCATGATTTTGGCACCAGTTATTTATTTGAGACAAACCTTCCTGCAGGATGACTAAGTCACCTGGGGATTCAATGAATGCTTCTAGCTTACAATCATCTGCAAACTTAGTCAGCTAGAGCCTTTTGGTACTGGCTTTTACTTCAAAAAAGTAGATATCAAACAGGAGGGGTCCCAGCACAGAACCTTTGGGAACTCCACTGGTGACTGGTCAATTTGTAAGGTAACTTCCCCTAGTTTGGTTATCTGTCTCCTGTATGTGAGCCAGTTGGCAATCCAGCAGGTGACACAGGGGGGTTATTCCCAGTTTATTTAGCTTTTCTACTATGCCTGCATGTTGAATTGTGTCAAAAGCTTTAGCCAGGTTGAGTTATGTGTTGTGTACCATTTTGCCAACATCCATTCCTTTAGAGACCTTTTCAAAAAATCCACCAGGTTGAGACAGCATGACATGCCCTTGTTATAGGCTCCCTAAGTTTGGCAACAACCTTTTTTACTTTCTGTTGCCTAAGTTGTGCCAAAAGTTTTTCTGCTCTGGAGTTACTATCAGAAATGGCTGCTAAACAGCAATCTTTCTAAACTCATACATATTATGCAAGTACTCCCTTCTTTTCTCTTTAGCATTCTAAAATGTGCCTGTTCTTATTCTGTGAGATTCCCCTTATTTTGCAATATTTTAACCTTATTACTTCTTAAACAGATCTCTTTTTCTTTTATTTTCTACTGTATTTTTAAACTTCACTTTCATTTTATCCCACTCACTAACTATAACTTCTGGACTGCTTTCTGTCTTCCCTAATAACTCCTGGATAATTTTCACTACCTATTCTTTAAATTCCTCTCTTTTTAACAGGTAGGTAGGAAAGCACCAGGGTTTACTTCATTACCCTGCTTTTTTATCTTTGTAATTATTGGTGCATGATCTGAAACAGTTATTGGATGTGTATCAAAGTTCTCAATTAAATGGACACCCTTCTATGAATATAATTTCTATCACATCTAGCTCAGTTATTGCAGTTTGAGGAATAAAAATAAATTCTTTCTGAGCTCCTGCTATTGAATTCATGTTTTTTATGTCAAATATTTTCATAAATTTCTTCAGAAATCTACCATATTTTGTTATATTTTCCCTTCTCAGCCCCCTCCAGAGAAATCCTTGTTGTTGCATATCAAATTCTAGTCCCTACGTATAACTAATACTCCTTGTTGAAAGCTAATTATTTCTCCCAAACATTTTTTATGTTCCAAAATAGCAATTTTAGGTGGAATATAAATACATGCCAGTATGATCCTCATCCCTTGCCATTAGCCCCTTGCTACTACAAATCTACCATTATTATCTGTTTTTCCTCCTCTATCACTACTGGAGGTCCTCTAACAATTAATATAAGTACTCCTCTTTTCCTTTGTCCATAATATTCCTGAAATCATTTCTTTATCAAATTCACATACTCAGTTATTTCTAAATGTGTCACCTGTACCATTGCTATTTGCACTCTGCATTTATTAATATAATTAAGTATTATTTCCTTTTAGTCTATATCTGTGAAACCATTGACATTCCATTATGGTAAGAAGTCACTGTTCCCATATACATATATATATATATATATATATATATATATATATATATATATATATATACATACATATATATACACACATATATACAACAGTTTTCTATGTCACATTTTATAAGACTTTTTGTTCTAATAAAAACTCTCAAAAAAACTAATACACCCACATAACCTGTCACCTTCATACAAACACAAATAACTATGTACATCTTCAAATAATGAAGTCTAACCTTCTTAAAGTAAACATTTGTGCCAAATAGACATCTGCTAAAACAGGCTCTAGTTAGCATGAAACTGAGGTTACCGGTGCTAAGATGCATGTTATTGCTTGTGCTTCTACTTATATTAATTGGTGTCTGTTCTTTTTTTTATCTTTATGCCCCCCCCCTCAAATGTGAAAACTGCTTGCACAATTTCAGAAATATTTAACTTTAAGTCATGAAGAAACCAGTGTTATGTCTTTTATTGCCCTATTATCAGCTTGCCTCCATGGAAAAGGAAGAGAAAAAAGAAGAAAAATGTATTCCTCTGTTGCAGCTTGATAGATAAGCTGAAACATTTACTGCTAAAGGAAAAGTTATCATTATATTTGGTGTTTTCATATTTACTTGTTTCCACATAAAATGTGTGATTAGATTAAGCCAAAGGTCTTAATCCAGACAGTCACCAATGGAAAAGTAAGAGAAAATGTATCAGCTCTACATACATTATGATCCGTGTACTTTTACACCCCCACCTCCCACCTCAACAACCAAAGATTATAGCCTGTTAATTTAAACATGCTTTTGACTCACTTTTTTATTGCACTGTAATACCAATATTTCTTAATACCAAAAATGAAGATAGAGAAGAGGAAAAAAAAGACATCTGTTTACTTTAATAACTTTATATCATACAAGAATAACTAAAAGTACGTTACAATATAATATGCAATTTTTATTGTGAAAAGTTTCATACAAATACTGATAAGAAAATAAATTGTTTTGCTTACAGTTACATTTTTCCTTCCCTCAGTGTTCTCCTAAACATTAATGACATGAAGTGAGGCAAATACATTTCAGTTCCTCACAAGTTTAACAAAGTCAACAAAGTCCACTCTTTTCACTTACTCTTATACAAGCATATTTCACAAATGTGACTGATGCTTTTCAGTCTCACATTTATTCAGTAATTTCTGTGTTGCGGTTCTTCTTCCTGTTCATCTCTATCTCCCAGCTCCAGATTCTAGTTACATTCCAAAGTACTCTCAAATTTTCTGGTCAACTCCTGTAACTTTCTCTTTCTCTCAAGCATTTTTATTTGGAACCGTGGAAAATGTTTCACTAGCAAAGTCTCCCAGTGTGCTTCATTATCAGAAGAATGAGAAGGAGAGTCCCCTTCTGCTTGATGTCTCATGTTTTGCTGGACAAACTTTTATATTGCTTCCTTATCCTGTTTTACATCAAAAAATGAATTTGATTCTCTAGGAAAAAAAATGTTCTGAAGACAGCTGGATACAGCAGCTTGAATCTCACACCTGCCTCTCGACATTTCCTGATTACTGGAATAAATTTGTTTATCTTTGCCTGGTATACAGTGAATAATCATTTTCCACGAACACTCTACTGTCTCCAACTTTTAATACTTTGCCCATTTGCCACAGTTTTGTCAATATCAACCCTTTCTGCTGGTGAGTTTGGATCTTTACTAATAAAAGTCTTGCCTGCTTTCTTGTGACCAGATTTGGAGCATATACAGAGTGTACACTTTCAAGTAACAGTTCCTATTGTGGAATACTAGTCCAGTTGCTTATTTGTACCTTCATGAAATTAATACATCCTCTTCCTTTTAGCTTCTCTGGTACAACAGAAAATCCCAGATTTTTCCTATGTGCTTTAGCCTCTAATTCGGCCAATTTTTGAAACACCTCTTCTTGAATAATCTTAGACTCAGATAGCCTTTTCTTCATTTTGACCCCTGATTTTTGCTGTTTTATCAGTTTATCAGAATGTTTTTAAAGTTCCTTCCATTTTTTCCAGCCTTTTATTTTTTGAGTTGATATAATTGTGATGATGTGAGGTACTGCCAGCTATGCCAGGAGAATAGGGTAGTGGCTGTGTAACATATGCCAGAATAGCTAGCGGAAGTTTTGTAAAGAATTATTTGTCATTTATTTATCAGACTGATTTGTACAGATACTTGTGTTGAAAATGTATTTGTAAATCTGCTTGTGTTAAAAATGTACCAACAGTGGGTCCTGCTGGACAGAAAGGAAATACACCTGTATATCAGATTGTATTGTAATAGTTGAAATGAGTACATTATAACAGAGGACACTGGAAGAGAAGAAGTTAATCTCAGTCTAGCTAACTTTGAAAAATATTCTGAAACTACATTACCTGGTTTAGGTCATAAAGGTTGTATCTTACAGTTTTGATTGCAGCCAGAAACAAAATGTCTGTGAAAACCAGGACTAGGAATCCTACTGTATTGTCCTTAGCGGTGAACTAATTGCTACCCTGGAAGAGTGGATGTTTTGAAATGGCTTTATAGCTTCCGGATGCTATAACACATCTCAGCACCTATGTGCTAGATTCGGGTTCAGGATCTAGTAAAGGGGGTTGTGTGGGAACCAAAGTCAGATGACCAGATGTATGTGATGTCATTCTGTAATCCAGCACTGAAATGATATTCTAATACTAGATGAGACAGAAGTCTCAGGGCAGTCTGTTTTTGAAACCTGACCAAGAAGGAAGACCACTCACCCATTTCATCTTGCTTTGCTTTAGTAAGTAACTAGGGAATAGCAATTCTTTAGATCAGTCAGGAAAATATAGTGAGATTAGTTAAGTATTGCTTTTCTGTGTCTGTGTGAGTCTTTTCATCTGTGTTATTTTTAGTATTTCCTGTGATGAAACTCTTGTGTTTATTGTCTATTGTAAATAGATGTTTAGTATTTTCATGTCATGTTATTATTTGTTATTAAATATAGTTAAACTTTGTATTGTAACTGGTCTTTTAAAGAATATTTTAGCCTTCAAGAGTATTCATATTTATTTGGTGACACTGTGGTCGTTCCTGAAAGCCTTACTGCATTGGTCAAACACTACTATTTGTATTAGTATTAATTTTACTCAGTATAATTGGGTACCCTTGTAAGAATCTTAGAGTAGCTGGCTGGTGGCAGCATAAATACCTTATAGTCTGGGCAAGGGTAGCAGAGCTAGTAAATCTGTGCCAGCCTTTCCTAGATGTGTGTGTGTGTGTGTGTGTGTGTGTGTGTGTGTGTGTGTGTGTGTGTGTGTGTGTGTGTGTGTGTGTGTGTGTGTGTGTGAAGAAATCTCAAAGAGTGTGGTGTGTGTGTGTCAGCTACTTGGAGGAGGGACACAGAGCACTGGTTTCACAGACAGGGTGGTGAAGGACTTGGCTTGGAACACTCGGCTGAGAATTCAACTCTTAAGCTGTGTCAGTGGGTAGTCTTACTGGGGGCATGGAGAGAGAGGGGAAACCCCAACCCTCAGACTGAGTTTGTCCCCTGTGTGTTCTTAAGGGAAATTGTGCTTGGTGCAAAGAGCTGCATCTGAAAATACTGTGTGTATCTATTTTTGTTTCAAGTAAATGTCCCTCTCCAGTGTCAGTAGGGAGGATTAAGGTCCCTTGATTACTGGCCCAGAGCAGTTACATCACAATAATCCTTCAGCATTGTATTTATTTTAATCAGCTCTGAACACATTTGACTTATTTTCTTTCCTCTAGATTACTGGACGCCATGTATTGCACCAAGTTAGGAGCTTGAACTGTTTTTTGCTGAACAGCTGCATGATTCTTCCCAGTCAGTGTTTTCTCTTCACCTTTTCTAGTTGATTTTCTTTCAGCCTCTCTTAGTTTCTTCTTTGCAAGCATCCTGGTAGTGTACTTATCAGCCAGCAACTAAATTTGGCAATATCTCTGTCTGCAATTTCTCAGTTTCTGTTTTCAAACTGGGAGAGCTGAAATTAACCTGTTACTCAGTGTGCAACCATCTTGGAAGTCCAAACATGATGTGCTTTTGCTGAATCCAAGCTGAGTCCAGTATTTGGAGGTTCCCTATGTCTTGATTGATTAATTCCATTATAAGTTTTTCCATGACTTTGCATATGAGGGTGGTCAGACTTATGGATCTGTAATTGTCTGGGTCTGTGAAAAGTCCTCTCTTATGCAGGGGAATAAGTGTAGCTGCTTTGCATTCACTTGGTACAAAATCTGTATGGAGGCTGAGATTGAATAGTGCTGTTAGGGTCAATGATGTAGTTACCCAAGATCCCAAGATGAGCAGCTTCCCAAAAGGTACTCTAATGCATTTCTTGGTAATGAGTTTTAAGCCATGGCTTTGGCACCAAGTGTTTGTCTGTGTTAGACCTTCTGGTATGGTGCTCTGGCCTTGGTGGGATTCAATGACTGTTCCCAGTTTGCAGTCATCTGGGAATTTGGTTAGCCAGAAGCCTCTGACATTGGTTTTAACATCTGAGAAGTAGATTTCAAATAGGAGTGGGCCTAGTACAGAGCCCTGAGGGACTCCACAGGTGGCCAGCCTCCTTGTAGAGGTGGCTTCACCAATCCTAAACTTTTGAATCCTATCAATGAGCCAGCTAAATATCCAGTATGTTATAAAGGGATTTATGCCCAATTCCATAAGTTTGCTGACAATGCCTGAATGGGGTGTCATATCAAGTGCTTTTGCCAGATTTTGCTAGGCAGTATGAACTGTTTTCCCCTCATCCATTGGCTTAGTGACCTTTTCAAAGAAGTCCACCAGGTTCAGTAAGCATGACCTTCCTTTGACAAAGCCAAACTGAGATGGATGCAGTGTCTGGTGGTGTCCTATGTCCATGATAATTCTTTCCATGGTTTTACAAATAGTGATAGAATAATGGGTCTGTAGTAATCTGTTGAATGTCCTCCCCTATGAAGGGGGGATGACAGTCACTTTCCCCCATTTTTGTGGCACAAAGCCAGTGTTAAGACTATAGTTAAACAGTGACTCCAGAGGTCCTGATAAGTCATATTTTAGACTGTTCAGGGGGCATCCTGGGATATTATCAGGGCCCACTGAAGCTGTGTACTTGGCTTTAGTGAGCACAGCCAGCACATGCTCCCTAGTTATAGTTGGAGAGGTTATGTTTGAGAGTATTTCTTGGAGAATGGTTGGGGATAGGGAGGTAAAACTGAATTTGTTTGCTGACAGGTTCACTATATTGCCAGGCTTGGCGAATGTGGCACCATTAACTATCAATTCAGCACATTGCTGTGTGCACTACTTGAGTTGTTTGACATAGTTAAAGGCCTTATGGTTATTTTTCACTTGTGAGGCTATCTTAACCTGAAAGTTAGCTTTGTTTGATCCTATTGGTCCTTTTAGTTGCCTATTTAGCTTGACAAGAGAGTTTTTATCTTTATGAAAATTACCCTTCCTAATTTTTGCCATAATTTTTTTTTTCATTTTTTTGAATATCCTGTTTAATTTGAGATGCCACCAGGACAGTTTGCTTTTGAGGCTAGCTCTGGTTTTACTTCTGTCAGGTATAGCAGCCACTATGCAGCCATTGACATGGTTGTACAGAGTTTCTAAGAGCAATTCAGCTTAGGCTGCTGTGTTCTCAAGGTTTGAAGGGGCATTGAATTTTGACAAACCATCACTTAATAAAAGGTAATTTGTTTTGAAATTGTTTCTAAATGTTACTGGTTTACTGGGATTACATAGTTGATTTTGATATTAAAGGAGATAGCTGTATGGTCAGACCTTATCAGGGAGGATGAGACACTGGGTAAGGGTGCAGCATTTCCCCATATTTTTGAGTACAGTGTCCAGAATGTTGGAGCCTCTAGTGGGTGTATTCACAGTTTGGTCAAGAGTGTTTGTATTTGTGAAGTCCAGGAATCTCTGTACTTGTAAATTTGAGGCCATGTAGAATTCCCATAAGTGATTACTAATCTAATGACCCCAGAGGGCCTTTTTAAGTCTAGCAGCGCTTCCTAAGATGAGACTCAAACCCTGTACCTTGTGCCTTTGAGGTAAACACCTTAATTGTTATACTAACCCTCAACCTGTAATAATAATAATAACCCTATTTGTTAACCAGGTAGGCCCACCTGACACAGTCCCTTTTCAGGGGCAAACCAGGAGCAATGGCTGATTAAGTGGCTAACTCAAGATCATACAGCAGGCAAACAAGGGCTGAGGGAATTAAACCCTGAAACAGAGGAATTATAGATTGCAACATAAATCTCTGCATTAACTGACAGGCCTAAAGGGTCATAGGTAAATACTAGACTAGCTGCCTTTGTGGGCCATTTTAAGCCTAGCCAGTTTCCCTTTCAAAGGTGTGAATGAAACCTTGTACCTTTAATCTGTGAGGTAAGCACTTTAACCATTATACCCACCCCAAGTTGCAAAAAATAAAATAAAAACATGACTGAACAGGTTACCATATTTACATAGTTTAATAAACTAAAATAGTATTTAAAGTAGCTCTGACCAACAAAAATACACCACTCCTTCGCTTTTCAACTGCACATTCAGTTATTAACTACTAACGTATCAGCTTAATACAGCCCATAAGAAGTTTAAACCATAGAGACCTAATGAGCAATCAGAATAAATGTGTTAATACCTGGAATTGAATATGCATCCCCTATATCTGCTTGTCTCTCAGAACACAACACCTTCCTGCTACAAAAAGCAGAAAATAAAATCTTCAGGTTTATTCATTTGTCAGAAAATACAGCGTAACGTTGTAAAACCTTACAGATGGCCAAATGGCTACAGATTAATGACAGAGCTTTTTCTGCTGTGTCATTCAAGAAGAGACTTAAAGGATATCCAAATAAAGAATTTAGTTATACCTGTTTTAGGGAGATTGAACAGTCATTTTAATAGGTAGACAGTTTTCACCTATCTTGTATAACAGTGCACAAAGAATGAAGTCACCTAAGGATCTTCCAACAACCTTAGAAGTTATAATATAATTATTATAATAATTATGATATCATTGTTATTATTTATAAAGTCATCGCTGAGCCCTTGCTCCATTTCTTCCTCTTCTAAGCACATTCCTGACATCATTACCATTACTTATATTCATTATCTCAGTACTTTTACTCTTATCTTGCTATTTATTCCTTTCTCTCATCTACACCCTTTTCACTTTTGATCTGTTTCCATTTGGTTTCCTTTCCTTTACTTCTTCAAGCCAATTTCCCTATTTCACTTTTTAGACATTTTCTCATTCTCATATTGTAGTAAAACCTTTTTCTTTTATTAAATTTTGTTTGAATTTTGTACCACTATACAAATTCACAACCTTACCTGCAGTATTATAGCAATAACCCACGCCTGGGTGTGGGTAATGCTAAATTTACCCACGGTTGGCGTGGTTTGGTCCCAAGGGCGAAGCCCGAGGGACCAAACAAAGCCAACCGTGGGTAATTTAGCATTACCCACACCCAGAAGTGGTTATTGCTATTATCTATGCCATTATTTAAGAAAAGAAACTGTTACTTTTCTTAAATAATGGCATAGTATAATGCCTGTTTACTGCCCTTCCGCAGATGTCTGGCATCCGCGGCAGTTCTGACGTACAGAGCTGTGGGCAAAAGCAACGGAGAAAGCAAGATCTCCATTGCTTTTTTTTAGTGTCTCGCTATGTTAAATGAGTTTAACATAGCAAGACAGTTTTAAAATAAGCAACGGACATCTCCGTTGCTTATTTTAAAACTGTCTCGCTATGTTAAACTCATTTAACATAGCGAGACTAAAAAGCAACGGAGATCTTGCTTTCTCCGTTGCTTTAAAACACTGTCTTGCTATGTTAAATGGGTTTAACATAGCGAGACAGCTTTAAAATAAGCAACGGAGATCTCCGTTGCTTATTTTAAAGCTGTCTCGCTATGTTAAACCCTTTTAACATAGCGAGACAGTGTTTTAAAAAAACGAGTTATACTAATGGAAAAAAGTCCAGGCAATCGGACCTTTTTCCATTAGTATATCTCGATTTACAACGGGCACGCTGGCCAATCAGCGTGCACGTTTTGGGGGGGTCATGGTATAATATGTATGTTTAACAATCTAGCAGTGCAGTCTCTGTAAAAATATAAGTAACACTAGTATAATTATTTCTATATTAAATATGTGTACTTGTTTTATCTAAAATGTATTGTGTTACTGTATTTGCCTCATGGCCCGGTTCATGACTGAAAAAGATCTTCAGACCAGTCTAACCACCAGATTAATAAACAAATAAACAAATATATAAATACATATTGAGCATTTTCTTAAAATCATGTTTGTGGAATTCTAATGTTGAGTGTTAGGAAGAAGTAACTTTTGCACCAGACTGTTTTGGAGTTCCATGTAAACATCATATGCTGTCCATTACTACATGTGAAAATTTGTGGCCCAGTAACTGACATTTTATGAGACAGTATTTCTACTCAGACATCTTCATACAACTTTGGAAGATCTGTGAGGAAACAAACTAGTTCAGCCTTTATGATACTAACAATCTCAGAATAAGTAGTATGTACAAAAAATGGTGGTCTCTCCTCAAATAAATATATCCTGTCAGAAAACTACTAATAAAACTACTCTCCATCTTTCATTGGGTCATATTGAGGATGAATCTGATATTTTGCTGCCATTAAACCAAAAAATAAAGGCACAAAGAAATGAACTGAATATAATGGTGCCCATGGTGGTGACGGGACTATATCATATAATTGAATAGAAACAATGTTGAACGCTCTAATAAGTGAAAATGCTGGAACTCAAAAGTATCGTTATTGAGATTGCAGTACAGTGAAGAGTGGCATATTTGCCCTTTCCTCACTGTAGTGCGATCTCGGAGTTGGAATATACATTTAGTGGGGGGGGGGGCACAGCCCCCCACAATAAGGATTTCAAGTTTCTGTATTTTCGCTCATCAGAGCATTCAACATTGTTATTATTTGATTATATAATATAGACCGACTGGTGACCATTTGAAATACTGCGTCCAGCCAGTTCAAGTCCTGAAACACTAAGGCTGAATGGCTAAAAGAACAGACTTACATATATTAAGTCTGAGATGGCCATTTCTCAGAATATTCCCTTTTTTCCAAGATATGGCAACCTTTGAGTTGGTATTTATATATAAGGGGTATGGGGGTTTGCCTCCTCTGCAAAAAGACATTTAAAGGAGAAGAGTAATTGTCTAGATTCACTCTTTTCCTGGGTTTTCAGTCTCTTTCTTTTTTATTTTATTTATTTATTTATTGATTTTTTGGCTTGTTGGCACTCAGCATTTTGAATGCTGACATGTCAGTAGGGAGCCTAATATAATCCTTGAAATACAGCTAACCCAATTTGGAACAGTGGGCAATAACTTTGTATTGAAGCAATATTAAAAAAAAAACAAGTGAAACTGAAGTAAGGTGAAACCTAGAACACATTCTTATACTTTTAAATTGAAGAGTTTTCATCCAAAAAATGTTGCTTTCTATGTTTTTTTTTTATTCATTTTGTTGTGATGTATGTGGCACTTAAAATTTAATTAGAAGCAGAATGTTGGGCTGTGTTCAGTTAATATTACTAGGAAAGATTAAACACAACTGCAGACAGGGATTGTACAACTTTTAGCAAATGTCATATTCTATAATAAATCAGAACAAGCTTTCAGTTCCTCAAGAAAATTCCATACTCAACTTCCTGCAGAAAAATGTAGCATAGCCTAAGCCTACATAAAAACATGATAAAAGCTACTTCAAAATGCAGAAGGATTATATTATTGGTGGTGAAAGAAAAATGTGTATTTGTTCTTTGCTGCCAGCTTCAATACAATGTGTATGGTAATGTAAAATTCTGCATACATCCAGAGTATTCATTATTTACTGCTTCCCACTGACTGAAATACTTATAGAAATAGAAGGGAATCTTGAATAATAAAAGCAAAGAACTGAAAATTCTCTTGGACTGGAATGGTGGAGTAACGTTGATGTGCAGACAGAACTCCTTCACAATTAAAATTCAAATAAGGCTATTTGCACATGAGATACGTATTCTAGGCATAGTAATGGCAACAAAAATAACATTTTTCAGAGCAGAAAGCTTAACTTTCATGACAGTAGTTCATAAATCAAAAGATCAGGTTCTGTACCATATATGCCAAATTGCATGAGTATTACAGGATTTCACACAAGGGTCTTCCAAGTGAAAGATAACAAAAACATGTGGACTGCTCCTGTCTTGAGTTACTAGATGGCCCTGCTATCCCAAATCAGTACAGCAAACATGATATTAGTGAAAGAATATTTATGTTAAGAATTACAGAAGGAACACAGTCATTTCAGAACACCATGCCAGGAGCAAGACCAAAATCTGAATGACACAGACAGGTTTATATATCAAAATGTTTCCTTTTGTAAAATACATCTGGTATAATATAGCTTTGCTGCTTCCAACAAATTATGAGTCAACTACAGAAAAAGCACTGAATGGATAAAGTTTGTCAAAGTTATGTCTTTAAGAGCTATGTGTTTCACCACAAGAAACAAACATCCAAATACATCACAGACACGTGTCAGCAACAACTGGTTCCATCAAATAGGGAGAACTGGAGGCTGTACTGCCATGGAATGTAAATCCATGTGCTCTATGGTGCAGCCTGTGGTATGAGAGAGAGAGAGAGAGATTACCCCCTATTCTACCTGACAAGCATTTACTGAAGTGAGGGCATAGAAGAGACAATTTAATGAAACTGCATTTTACAGGAAATGTATGTATTTTATAAAAAACAATTGAGGTCATGGAACCAACAAGCAAAAAAGGGAGACTGCTGCACTGAATGGTGGGTTTAAGAAAGGTCTGCATGGAGATGTCCCCATCATCTCATGCAGCATTCAACAATGAATGTTCCAGTTCCAAACCTTATTTCAGGTGCTGTAAAAGGATACTCATTGTAGCAGCACACAGGGTCATTGTTGCAAGGTATCAGTATGGATAGGAATTAGGCAAAGGTAGATATCAGTCCATGGCTTGATATAGTTTAACAAGCAAACACTGCAGTTAGCATGTGCAGATGTTGCCTCAGACTATGACTTTCAGTGGAAGCCTGAGTGCCCTACACTGTTTTTTTTTTTTTTTTTTTTTTTTTAGTACAGCATCAGTTTGATTTGATTTATTCTGTAATATCACTGAACAGCTCAACAAAAGCTGCAGTGTTATTGTCTGTTGACAGACAGTAACAATACAGCCTTTTATACACTCCAGGTAGAGAAAAATTGTGTCTTTTTTATTCGCTTATTTATTCTTCCTATTTTGTTCCAGCTCCCCTTCCACGATGTGAGACGTGCCAGAAGCAAATCTCTTTCAAGGGCATTTGATAATCACTGCCTCTCTGCCTTCAAAGAATAAACTTTAGGGTAGCCTTACTAAAGCTCTAGACACAAATAGGATCCCTCAGTTCTAAGGTTTGTATCAGTAGTTTATAGTAACAGAATCATGGGATGTAAATACAAAAGGAGTTTAAGAGGAAGAGAAAAAAGTCTTGGTCAGACAAAGTGGCAGAATCAACTGTCCCAGAAACAATCAAGGCAAGAAATGAAATGCTGCTTATTTAAAGGCTGATAACTTTATTCATTCACCTGGCTTCTCAACTGACCAAAATTACTAAAATGTATTTGCCTTGTTTTTGCATATTTTAGACTACAGAGTGACCAAGTTGGGAAATGTCTACACTTTTACAGATTCAGTTTTAATTTGACTATGGTTTTAATCATGCTGATCAATAGATATTTTCCAAAGTACTAGACATTATTTAATATTTAGTGTGTACTTTAAAATTTTGAAACAAGGTCCCCGATTCCAAAAGACTTGCTCTCAGTATAAGTGACTAGTACCTCTCAACTTCTTAGAGCAAAAAATCTGGACACAACCTAAAATGATGGGGGTGACAAATAGGGACAGATTTTAAATATTGCTCTTACAAACTTAGAAAGTTGATAGAATAATATGTTTTGCATTAGCATGAATTTCCTGAAGGATGTAGAGTCTTAAACTCAAATGTTTGTCATTATTTAATGACTTCAATCCTCAGCTATTTGCCAGAAAAGTACAGCATTTAGGAGGAACACACCATAAATATGAGGCAAAAATCTGGACATTCTGCAAAAATCTGTACAGTTGAGAGGTACCTACACTGGGAGTAGACCAAGAGCAGGTGTTTAGGAATCTGGTCCGCGTAGTAAGCGTGCTTATAGACAAGCCTTACACTGACTGAAGTAAGTCACTTACACTGAGAGCAAGTCTTTCAGAATTAGGGTAGACTTACATTGAGAGCAACTGTTTTGGAATCTGGTCCAATATCTAGCATTTCTTTTTCTATAGCAGTACAAAACAAAGTCAGAAAGCCCCAGTAGCTGAAAAACCTAACTTACCAATGGTTACTATGAAAATGTTGAAACACAAAATGTTGAAAATCAAAATCCTGAGACCATAATATTAAAAAAAAAAAAAAAAAAAGCATGAAGAACAAAACAATGAAACATCTCGAATATTGCATCTGTATATAGGTTTCTATGTTGAACATCTTGATTATTGAAGCTTTCTACCAGTGTAGTGCCAGGAAGAAGTGCTGCCAAATGGTCCTGCAGATCAGAAAGTCCAGGACTTCGATATTGTGGTCTTCAGCATTTTTAAACGGTCTTCTGATATTACAGTCTCAGGATTTTGCTTTTCATCATTTTATGTTTCAACAATTTCATAGTAAACCCTTACCTGCACAGCCCTGATAATGACATGTGCATTGTATATCATTTTTATACACACAGAACTAATTATTCGAAATATTGTTTTTAATTTGTGGCTGGCAAACCTAATATGTATAAACCCTTACATGTTAAGTACGCATAACCACAGTAATACTTTCTGACACAGTGACTGAGACAGATTACTGCATTTTGCTCTTAAACTTGATCTGATTAAAGTAAGCATATTATATAACGAATCACGTGAGTCAAATGGAAGTGTAAGAGGCAAACTGTAAAAGAGGCACTGTGAAAGAGTGAATTTTTTTTTGGGATTACTATTCTTTTTATATTCCTTTAGTAATAATGATTTTGGCCGGAGAAAATACAAACATTTGAAAGTGATGCCACTTCAGTTTATATTTTTCTTTGTGACTAACCCCATCTTTCGCTACTATGTGGTAGAATATTTAAGTCAAGCACATCACTAATAATGTCGGGAGAGTGGGCTAATGGTTAAGGTGTTTGCCCTACAAACACAAGGTGCAGGGTTTGAGTCTCACAAGGGATGCTTGACTAGGCTTAAAATGGCTTGCAAAAGCAATTAGCCTAGTACTGAACCTATGAGCCTTTAAAGGCACTAGGCTGATATGACAACAGATTTTCTCAGTTTTTTTCATTTATAGAGTAGATACAGTTGATATGCTGACAGGAAATTATTCTGTTAAGCAGCACAATGAGGAAAAGAAACAAGCACTGCTCACTACCAGTCTATAGCAAAAGCAAATTAGACATAACTAGGTTACACTGTCATTATCTGCACCATCAAACAGTAACTAATGTAGTCACATATCCATTTAAAAATAGGCCAGAGAAACTAACTCTTAAATTGCCCCATTATTTCTGGTCTTTCCATATTGCTTTATGTACAGGGAGTTCTACAAGCAAGGATATCCCTTAATTCCATGAAATGGAGGCCAACAGCTGACAGCCCATAGCAGAGGCAAACTGCAACTGTGCAAATGTAACCAAAAGGACTTTATAGTGATGGCAGTAATGTCTGGGGTGTTTAACTTAGTTAGCAATCCATGAAGAGGCAAATTAGATGCAGACACTTAATAAATACCACAAGGCATCATTTATGTCATTAAAAAGACTAAGAAAAACTTAAAAAACTAAAATACAAAGTGGAAGTCAGAAAGGAGAAAGTAAAAGGAAATGCGATGATGTGCATGATTTAACAAATTGAAGCTACATTATTTTTGGCAAAAAAATTTCAAAAAGTGCACCAGTTCTCTGAAAGCAGCAGCATAAACTTGACTAAAGCAAACATTTTACTCACTCAGATCACAGCATACCTTTCATCCGGCAGTCTCAATGATAATATTCAAAATATAAAAAGCACAAAGCTATAATCAGGATACATCTAATTCAATGTCTCCTGATGAGGAAATTCATAAAAATGCATTCAGTGTAAAATGTATTTTCCAATTACTATTATGAATGTAGTTTTGATATCAGTTATTAAACTGGGTAGGTTTATAAGGCATACAACTCAGTCAAAGAAATAGAGTTACTGCCAAACAGAGTAAAAGGTGCATTTTGCAACAACCCCAAAAATCATACACAGTTAAGAGCCATGGATTGTGATCCCACCCCCCACCCCCGCCAAAGAAAAAAAAATCAGTGAATTAATAGCCATAATATTTATAAGTACACATTTACAGAAAACACAGTACATTTAGAACAATTGCCTCAAGCCAGAAACTTTGGCATGGATTATTAATGATTGTTTCATTTACATAATTTCTGGCACAAAATGAAAAACATATGACCTGTAAGGGAACTTAAAGACATGTCCATGTTATCTGTCTGAAATAATTCCAGACACACGTCTGAAATAATTTACTAACACACCCAACTGCTGGACACATCCCAAAGAAAAGTTAATAGTTACTCTCAGTGAAGTGCATAAAAAAGGATTGGTCTCCCATATAGTGATGGACCAAAAGTATGCTAAAATATTATGGGAGTGACTTCCTATATCAGAATGCCATGAAATTGCCACCCTTCACTCTTTTTCTGAATCATATTAGTGATGTATTTGACTTAAATATTCTATCACATAGTAGCTAAAGATGGGGTTGGTCACAAAGAAAAATATAAATTGAAGTGCCATCACTTTCAAATGTTTGTATTTTCTCCGGCCACATTTCGTATAACATTTTTCACAGGGGCAAGCTTCAAAATCTGCCAAGGACTGTCAATCTGTGGCATGGAATAACTACACTTTTGGTTTCCTTACCAATGCACACATCAGTCAGCATGGCTAAGTTACAGAAGTGAGTGCAGTAGGTACCTGCAATGACCCATGCATGGCTGCATGCAGTATTTGAGAGTGAAAATGTGAATCCTATCTTAATTCACCAACAACAGTTGGCTAGGAGAGAGTATGACTCTTTTAGCTGTTATATGTCTGTGACTGGTTTTATAGTCAGAAGGTTCTCACATGCACAATGGGTATCTGTGCAGAGCACAGCTACGCTACACCTACATGTAACTATACTGAGCACAGCCTATTTGCAACAACTGTGGCAATATGAAATCGTCAGCATTATGCTCACATGCTAAGACTTCCTCATGATCATGTGCACCATCACCCACACTGTTCTTAGGAAATGTTGTGTTTGACATATCTGACCTACTGAAATACTGGGTGAACAGTGTAACTACTGAAAATATCACGTGACAATTCATCAGCACATGTTTCACTAGACTAATGTCACTGATTAAAATAAAAAAGGAGGTGGGGGATCTGCAGACTGCAAAGTAGAACAGTACTAAGGGCCTAGTAAGAAGCATGTGTTTGACTTGAGTAATGTTAATGCATGGGATAAAACAAAGCATAATTAAAAAAAATAAAAAGAAAGGGAAGAGGAACAGCACACTGCAATACAGGTTACTGTTAAGGTTTCAACACACAGGGGGAAATTAATGGTTACAAGATTAACACAAATAAATAATCCTAGCACTGTTAACCACTTCACCCTCACCGATGCACAAAAAATTATTGCTATTACTTCTTATGACACAAGGGCTGCTGCCTATAATGACACAAAAGACAATCATAAAGCCTTCTTTAGCTATGTTAGAAACCTGGGTGGAAACTCCCAGATATGCTCAGAATTAGTCCAAAATGATAAAAAAATCACTGAACCCACAGACATTGCCAACATACTGGCAGACAGGTTCAGTGCAAATTTCTCCCCTCCCTCCCCCCCAAAAGGAGAAATATCTATCCCACCAGAGTCTAGCCTCCCAAACATCTCAGATGCCCAGGTGAGAGCTGCTCTCTCTAAAGCAAAAAACACAGCATCAATGGGACCGGACGGTGTCCCCGGATGTGTGCTACACGAATTCAATGAGGAACTAAACCCACACATAAGGCTGCTGTTTAATCTTAGCCTTACTACAGGATACGCACCCAAAGAATGGCGTACGGCAACTGTGGTCCCACTCCACAAAGGCGGTGCTTCTACGGACCCTGGAAATTACCGCCCCATAAGCTTGACGAGCCTTGTCTGCAAAGCTATGGAGAGGATCATAATGGAACTCATAAATAAAGACATTGGGGACCTACAGACACTGGATCCTACCCAATTTGGCTTTGTCAAGGGCAGATCCTGCCTCTTGAACTTGGTCGACTTTTTGAAACAGTCACTAAGGCCATTGATGAGGGTAAGGCAGTTCACACAGCCTACCTTGACCTAGCAAAAGCGTTCGACACAATACCCCACTCGGGCATCATAGAAAAGCTCACCAGCTTAGATGTAAACCCATATGTCACAAGATGGGTTGCAAACTGGCTCAAGGACAGAACACACAGGGTTAGAGTTGCTGGTGCCATGTCAGACTCTAAGCCGGTCACGGCGGTGTCCCACAGGGCTCAGTCCTGGGCCCCTCTTGTTCGGCATTTATTTTTCTGAAGTGCAGGCAAACATAGGGGATTGTGGTTGACAAAATTTGCAGATGACTGCAAACTGGGCACCATAATTGACACTCCATCAGACACAGACATCCTCCAGAAAGGTCTCATAGAAATGGATAACTGGTGCCAGAGCCATGGCCTTAAGCTAAATGCCAAAAATGTATAGTCATACCCTTTGGGAAAAACAAGGTAACCCCTAATTACCACATAGGTGGTAATCCATTAAACACGGAAGAAGTTATCAGGGACCTGGGGACCCAAGTTGACAGTAACCTCTCTTTTGACACTCACATTGCCAAAGTGGTTAGGAAGACCTTCTACATTGCCCACCTGATCATGAAGGGATTCACATCCAGATCAGGAGAGGTCATTGTACCCCTGTACTCTTCACTTATCAGACCAATGATTGAGTACAACGCCCCATTCGGAATGTACCTTACCCGACACCTGCAGCAGTTGGAAAGATCCCAAAAGTTCCTCACCAAAAGGATAAAGGGGCTCAAACATATGTCATACGATGCCCGACTGAAGAAACTCCAGCTCTATTCAGTCGCATACCGTCTGCTCAGAGGTGATCTGTGCCTGACATACAAGGCCATGTCCAACCCGAAATTAATGGACATGCTCCACCTCAAAAAATCCAAATCCACCAGAGCCACGAGAGCAAGAGACTTAAACCTCAACACGGATATAAATAGGACGTGCTGGAGGGACAGATTCATCACCCAGAGACTCCCTACACTATGGAACAGAATCCCAGTCCATGTGAGGCAGAGCCCCTCACTGACTCTGTTCAAGAGAAATCTTGACGAGTGGATGGGAGATCGTAGGTTTACCCCGGGAATCATCTCTGTATCACTGCTGGACAGAGGCACAGCAAATTAATGGGTATAGTATTCTCATCCTAAGGGGTGGTGAAAGCCACACACACTCTGGCTAGGCTTATAAATGCCCTAGGGCAGATAGCCTAGTATGAACCTATGAACCTATGAACCTATGAACATAACACCAGAAGTACTATACTATACTATTTTCCTTTCCAGTGGAAGGGAGCATCTCATGAAAACTGCAAGGTGGTTTACAGCAGCGATACACGGTGAAATACATATATTTCTTCATGT
This sequence comes from Protopterus annectens, assembly GCF_019279795.1. NCBI lineage: Eukaryota > Metazoa > Chordata > Ceratodontiformes > Protopteridae > Protopterus > Protopterus annectens. The sequence continues at coordinate 590,230,930 of NC_056733.1, read as the reverse complement.
TACTCAGTCAAGTACTGCAATAACAGTTATCAAGTAATTAGCATTACAGCAGAAGCAGTACCTGCATATTTCACTGCAGGCCCTAAACAAAACACATGAACAATACAATACAATATTACACATTCCTTAAATGCATCAAATTCCATTCTCTTGCTATATGGTGCCAATAAACTAAAAATATAGGACTTCCAAGATCTGCACATTGAGTAACAGCTTAACTCTAGCTCTCCAGGTGTGAAAACAGACAATCAACAGAGAAGGTCAGTAGATGTTTGTATTTATGGGCAAATTTCAGTAACTAGCTGGTAAGTATACTGCCTGGATGCCAGTAAAAAACAAATACAAAGCACATGGAAAAAAATCAGCTACAAAAAGTGAGGAAGAGACAATGACTAAGGAAAGTTCTGCAGCTGTTTAGCAAAAAAAAAAAAAAAACAATGCAACCTCCGGATATGACTTCCAGTAACCTACAGGAAGATATAAGCCAACTGCACACAGACCAGGTTAAAATAAACTTAACACTAATGGAGTATATCAGCAAAAACAACAAAAGGCTGAAAAAAATGGAAGATGCTTTAAACAGATATTTAGGCGAGGTGATAAAGCTACAAAAATCAGAGGTTAAAATGAAGAAAAGGCTGGCTGAATATGAAACTGCTCAGGAAGAGATGTTTCAAAAATAATAGAATTAGAGGACAGAGCACATAGGGAAAACCTGAGATTTTCAGCTATACCAAAGAAGCTGGAAGGAACAAACTACATTAATTTTATGAAAGCACAAATAAGCAACTGGACAGGTATTCCACGGCTGGAGTTGGTACTCGAAAGGGCACCATGTGTATACTCCAAACCTGGCCAAGAGAAAGCAACCTAGACCTTTAATAGTAAAGATGCACTCCTACCAGCAAAAGGAGGTGATTCTGACAAAACTGTGGCAGAAGGACAAAGTACTAAAAGTGGGAGACAGCAGAGTGTTTGTAGAGAATGATTACTCATTGTACACCAGACAGAAGAGGAGTAAATTTATTCCACTATTCAGGGAATGCCGAGATGCAGGTGTGAGATTCAAAATGCTGTACCCAACTGTCTTCAAGGTATTCTTCCCTGGAGGGACAAAATAATTTTTTGATGAAGTATATGCTAAGGAGGAATTATAAAAGTTTGTCCAACAAAATGTGAGCTGTGAAATAAAAGGAGATTCTGCTTCTTGTTCTTCTGGTAATAAAGACCAGAGAGAGATTGTACCAGTGAAACATTTTCCAATGTTTCAAAGGAAACTGTTGGAGAGAAGGAAGAGTGCATAAGAGTTGACTAGAAGAATCGAAAGTATGATGGAAATGAAGCAGCGACAGGATTTGGGAGATGGAGATAAACAGTAAGAAAACCAGTAACTTAATGTGGGATAACAATGCAATAATTATATTTGTGAAATCTGCCAGAATATGAAAATCTGGAAATATTGGGCTTTTTCAGAATTTGCTGGATTTGTGTGGGACTCTAAAATATATGGTCTACCTCTTGTCATTAATGTTCAAAAAAAGGCTTTGAGGAGGGGAAGAGACAGGAGAAAGTTAACTGTAAGTAAAGAAAACAGTTTCTCTTTATTGATTTATTTATTTTATTTATTTATTACATTTGTTAACAAGAAATGTCCGACTGGGCTAGGAGCCCATTTTCAGTGGAGGCCCAGGGAGAAAAGCTCTAACTAAAGTAGCAATACTAGTACTAATAATAATATACACAAAGAAATGAAAAGCAGTGTACAACTAATATACAGTGCAGGATAAAACAATACTTTTGAACAAATGAATAATATCAGAAACACAAGACAGTTGCTACTTACATGTACAAATTACAATATGAAGCCTTCTCTGACTAAGCAGAGAAAGAATTAGAAAAAAATATAAGAAATTCAGCGTAGTGATGAACTGCAGAAGTGGAAAATCCTGGAGACAGCAGGATCAATGGTAGAGATAGAAGACAGGAAAGGAGAGATAGTAACGGAGCTTGGAAGAGAAAAATTAGTCAGGAATATGGTAGGAGCAAAGCCAATGGGAAGCTAGGTGGTCCTTTAGGAGTTGTTTGAACTCATGCTGGTTAGGATTTTTAGTGATGGAGTGGGGGAGAGTGTTCCAAAGTTTGACTATTTTGTAAGAATAGAGGAAGTCGCCATGACAGTTGTGGGAGTGTGTAAGCTGTAGCATAAGTTTATCAGAGGATCTGAGGGTACTGAGATTAATACTAGTATGGACTAGATGAGAAGGAGCAGGGCGATTGCTGGGTTGATGGACTATTTTGTGGGCTAAAGTAAGTTGATTGAGTGATAAAAGGTTAGGGAGTTCTTGCCAGTTGAGCTGAGAGAGAGAGCTGTGCAATGGTGGGTCCTGTGTAGTAGCAAACTTGGTGATTTTGTTGTAGCAGGATTCTAGATTACTGAGATCAGTCTTTCAAAGGTTTGTGAGTATGAGAGACCGTATAAGAGGGAGGATTACAGGTGAGATCTAGCAGTGTTCAGTCTAGCACTTTGGGTAAGGAATGGTTTAGCCCAGTTGAGGGTGCCAAGTTTGATATGGGCTTTTTTGATTGTCTGAGAAATATGTTTATCAAATTTTAGACTGTCATCTATTGTGACACCTAGGAGTTTAGTCTGGTTTGTGGGTTTGATCTTGGTACCATTTGAGGAAAGGATTGTAAGAGGGGACTAGCATGGTTTGGATTGTTTGTTTCTGAAGACTATTAACTTAGTTTTGTTTGGGTTTAGTATTAGTTGATGTTCAGTGAGGTATTTTTCTATGTCCCTGAAAGCTGTTTGCATTTTTAGTTGAATTTTCTGGGGTGAGGGGGCTGAACAGATAAGTGCAGCATCATCAGTGCATTGGACAATAAAGGCTAGTTGAGTTGTTGCACTAAGGTTGTTAGTAAATATAATAAAGAGGAGAGGTGCAATTATTGAACCTTGTGGTACACCATCCGAGATGGGGAGTAGGGGAGTAAGACTGTTATCCTATTTAGTAGCCTGCTGTCAATTGTAAAGATAGCTATGGAACCAAGTTAGGGATGATGGACTGAGTCCATAAGCTGTGAGTTTATTGAGTAGAACTTGGTGTGATACTGTGTCGAAGGTTTTGGACATATCGAGAAACATAGATGAGACAAGCTGGCCTTCATTTATGAGATGATGAATGGTATTAGAGAAAGTTATTAGAGCAGTGCTAGTACTATGTTTAGGCCTAAAGCCATGTTGGGAACTGGATAAGAGGTTATGACTAAAGAAGTGGTTAAGGAGTTGAATGTAGATGCATTTTTCTAAGATATTTGCAAGGGGAGAAAGGATGGCTATGGGACGGAAGTCTGTCAGTTCTTTGGAGGGACAGCCTTTGTGAAAGGGAATGATATGTGATATTTTCCAGAGAAGTGGGACATATTGTTCTGCAATAGAGTGATTAATCAGGATAGATATCGGGAAGGCAATTGAAGGAGCAGCAATTTTTAGAAATTCATTAGGAAGATGGTCAGCTGCAAGACAGCAGGGTTTAAGCTTGGTTAGGAGAGTTTTTATGTAACTAATTTGAACGGGTGCAAAAGTGAAAGGATTGGGATTATTTGAACTAGGAGAGGGAACAGTAAGTGGCTCTTTAGAGTGACTGCCCAGTAGGGAGGTTATGGTATTTATAACGTGAGAGTTGATCTGAGTTGCTATAGGGCAGGAGTTGTTTGAGGTGGTTGGGGCTGGGGCTGGGGCTGGGGTGGAACTGGGGCTGAGGAGACAGTTAATGGTTTGCCAGAATTTTCAGGGGTTGTATAGGTGGGGTTTTTTGGCAGGATTGGTGGTAACTTTGTCTTTTTTAATTTGTTTCTTGGCTAGATGTTATAGTTGTTGATAAGTTGCTAGGTTTGCTTTATCTTTGGTGGACTGGTAGGCTTACCAGAATCTATCTCTATGATTTAGTAGCTATTTGGTGTCCTTGGTAAGCCAAGGTAGGTGCTTGGTTTTGAAGTGTACTTTCCTAGTGGGTGCGAGGTTATTAGGTGTATTAAGGAAGGTGTTGTTGAAGTACTGAATAGCTAGGTCTAACTGAAGGTTTTTAAGGGGTGTCCAGTCACAATGTTGAAGTAGTAAGTTAAATGTGGTGGGGGAGAAGGTTTTTATTATGTGGATGAATTTGTAGGTGATATTGCTTTGAGTGTGGACACGTTTTCTGTATAGAAAGGTTGGAGAATCGTCACTGAGGGAGTCAGGAAGGCAACTGACTAAGTAATTTAGATTAGGTTTGTTAGTTAATATCCAGTCTAATGTTGATTCCTTTTTGGAGTGTTTATCTGTGTGAGTTGGACAGGTTATGGTTTGGCTGGAGTTGAATGCTGTGATTTGTTTTCTTTACCTTGTGTTTTACTTGTATTCTGCTTTTAACTGCATATTAAAACTTCAAAGGAGACCACAGTTCTGTTTCTTGTGAGTCAGGCAGACATTTTTTTCCCACCCACCCACTTACTGTCGTGTTCTTAAATACCACTGTCTTTCTAGTTGCCTGCCTCTTATGTTAATTTGACCATATATCTCATTTCCTTTCTGCTTTCACTGGCTTGTATGAGTAAGCACAAAATTTTGTGAAATCACTCCCCTTCAACTATTTAAATTTATTGGCCATCCTACTGTATTCCATAGTACCAGAATACAAAAGTGACAACCTCTTTCAATCTATCTTGCTGTTTTAAATATAGTGACTCCCACTAAAACTTAACTTTTTAGACAGGTAAAACTTAAGTTACCTACTTTCACATCTAACGTATCTAGTACACACTGCAGTGTTTAGGATAAACCATTTTTTTCATCTCACCTTTAAGCATCCCTGTGACTAGCACTTGCTCTAATACCTGCTGGAAAGCCCTAGGAAGCCTTAAACTGATACAAACACTCAACTCTCCTTGTTAATAAGGAGAAATTAATTGTAGGCACTAAACAGCCTATAACTGCAAAGTACCTTGCTAAGGCAAGGGAAAACAGCTCCTGTACTTTACAAAAAAAGCACCAAACCAGGCATGTCCAAGGGTCAGCTTCCGGTGATTTCCTCTGTCCACCTGGTGAATCTGGGCATACTGGGGCAATGCAGCAATTGCCTCATGTACACAGACAACTCTCTCCTCCTACCACCCAACCCTACAACCTGTGAGAGATGCACTTACATAGCCAAACTGGAAGCAAAGCTCTCTCCACCCAAGATTGTGCTAGACAGTCATGAGGAGAAGGTTAACACCCACACTATACCTCAAGCAATACACAGCCCTTCTAAACACAGACCACCAACACTCACACATAGCAACATTAAATCCACATATGCAGAGGCCCTTAACTGTAACCTGCCCAAGCAACAAGGACCTCCGAAGCTGAAATGCAAACAAACACCAATCACAACCAAAGTGTCACATAGCTCACAACACCAGTGTACTACCCAGCAACAGCCCCTAAGGCAAGACAATGTACCTAACACTTTAGTCATAGGTGAATCTATAGTCAGGCACACTGATGTGCTCACCAGGCTGAACAAGGAGAAAATTACAGTCAGCTGCCTGTCAGGTGCCAGGATCCACCACATAATGCATGCACTCAAGTCACTCCACAACAAGTACAAATATGACTCTGTCATTGCCCATGTTGGAGTGAAGGACTTGAAGACCTCCGTGGACTACACAAAAAGAGACACGGAACAGCTCTCAGATTACGTGGTCCAGGCAGGTATGACCCTAGCCCTGAGTAGCATCCTGCCTTCACCCAGAATGATGCCACAATGTAAGGACAAAATGATTGACTTCAACAATTGGCTAAGCTTCTGGTGTCATTCAAAGGGGATCCAGTATCTTTATGCCTGGAACGACATGATCGACAGACCACGATGCTTTGCCAGAGATGGTCTGCACCTGTCGCCCCCAGGATTCAGGTTACTGGCTAAGGCTCTTGCCACCCCTATACTGCCGTTTTTAGACAAAGTTCAAAAGACAAAACCACCATCATAACAGGTACAGGCATGCAAATTCTGAAGGTAATGCTACTCAATGCTAGAAGTCTAAATCTCAAAATGCACTCTCTTGAGGCACTCCTAAAAATGGAAAACATCGATATCTGTGCAGTAACTGAGACCTGGTTCAAGGCTCCAGAGAGCACCCCTGCAATACCAGGCTACAACTCTTACCACACTTTTCGGCCACCAAACCAGGACCGAAACACTAAAGGTGGAGGAGTGTTTATATTCACCAAGAATATTCACACCACCAGGCTAGTTGCCCAACACAATGCGTCTGAAATTCTCCAGGTGCAACTAACACCAGGTAAGACTGCAGTCCAAATTGTAGCTTGCTACAGATCCCCCACCATACCCCAAAATTCTCACTACACCTTTCTAAACATACTGGAAAATATTAAGATACAACCAAACACCCTAATACTGGGTGATTTCAACTACCCTGCCATTAACTGGGAAAACTACTCATGTACCAACACCTTTGCCCAACGGTTCTTGGAATTCATAAATTCCAAAGCCCTGGATCAACTAATCCATAGTCCCACCAGGGGCTCCAATATCTTAGACCCGGTCGTTACCAACATGGGAAATCGATGCTCCACACCTATGGTCACCCCCTTGTTGGTCAGGTCTGACCATAAGCTAATCACCCTTAACATCCACACCCCACACCCCAGTAAGGAAACCTCCATAAAAAACTTCTCCAAAGCCAACTTCATGCTACTCAAGTCAGAAGTGACAAACTTCATGACACCCATGCAGACAGGAACTGAAAGTTCGACTGCTGAATCCTACACTAAGGCACTGTATGAGTACATCCACTCATGCATGAATCGTGCCATCCCAAATAGAACCAAGATGCTCTCCTCCAAAAAAAGGAAGCCAATGTGGTGGTCCCCTGCCATAAACAAACTTTACAACAAAAGGAAGAAACTGTTGCAGAAAAGAGGAACATCCCAGGATGCAAAAACTCCCTTACCAGACTCAGTAAGAAGCTGAGATCCCTCATAAAATCCTCCAAAGCTAGTTATGAAAATAAAATTGCCAAAGATTCCAAAGACAACCACAAGGCATTCTATATCTATGTCAAGAATCCAAATGGCAATGCTCAGATCTGCTCTGAGCTACAACAGAATGGCAATAAATATACTGATCCGAAGGATATTTCCACTATCCTGGCAGATCAATTCAGTGCCAACTTCACCCCCCCTCTCACCCCCTAAAGGGTCCATCTCAATACCAGAAGATTGCTAAATTCCAGTAGTAATGACCACACAGGTAAAAAACGCACTCTCCAAAGCTAAGAATACAGCATCCATGGGACCAGATGAAATCCCGGGCTGTGTATTACATGAACTACAAAATGAACTGGCACCTCACCTAAGTGTCATGTTTAATCATAGCCTCACCTCAGGCTTTGTGCCCACTGTGTGGCACACAGCTACAGTTATCCCACTCCACAAGGGGGGATCCACCTTGGATCCTGAGAACTACCGCCCCATCAGTCTGACGAGCCTGATCTGCAAGGCCATGGAATGTATTATCATGGAACTTATAAACAAAGACATTGACAACCTTCAAACACTAGACCCTACCTAGTTTGGGTTTGTGAAGGGCCGATCTTGTCTCTTGAACCTGATTGACTTCTTCAAATCAGTCTCCATAGCCGTGGACGATGGTAAGGTGGTCCACACAACCTATCTGGACCTCACCAATGCCTTTGACACCATCCCCCACTCTGGAATCATAGATAGACTTACTAAGCTGGGCATTAATCCCTATGTCACTCGATGGGTTGTCAACTGGCTTACTGACAGAACCCACACTGTAAAAGTAGTGGACTCCAAATCCAGCTCCAGACAAGTGACAAATGGAGTACCTCAGGGTTCAGTCCTGGGACAGCTCTTGTTTAGCATCTACTTCTCTGAAGTACAGGCCAACACTAAGGGACTCTGGCTAACAAAGTTCGCAGATGACTGAAAACTGGGAGCCATTATTGAATCCCCAAATGATGTGGATCCTCTACAAAAGGGCCTTATAGAAACAGATGCTTCATGCCAGAGCCATGGGCTCAAGCTCAATGCCAAGAAATGTATAGGTATCCCCTTTGGGAAAAAACATGTACCTGTGAATTACCATATAGGTGGCAGTACACTAAACACTGAAAGTGTGATAAGAGACTTAGGGTCACAGGTGGACAGTGGTGGTCTCAACTTCGATAACCCATTGCCACAACAGTCAAGAAATCCTTCTATATGACACACCTCATCACTAAGGGCTTTTCATCCAGACAAAAGGAGGTCATTGTCCCACTATACTCATCCCTCATTAGGCCCATTATAGAATACAATTCCCCGTTTATGTACCTCTCAAGACATCTGCAACAACTGGAAAGATCACAGAAATTCCTCACTAAAAGAATCACAGGCCGAAAGCAGATGCCCTACGCTGACCACCTTAAAAAACTCCAGCTATACTCTGTCACATATTGTCTACTCAGAGGCGATCTCTGCTTAACATACAAGACCATGTTAAACCCAGAGCATTGGACATGCTACACCTAAAGAAATCCCACTCCCTCAGAGCCACATGCTCCAGGGATCTAAACCTTGTCATCACAATAAACAAAACATGCTGGAGGGATAGGTTCCTGATGCAGAGACTCCCCAGACTCTGGAATAGACTGCCCATAAATGTCAAGCAGAGCGCCTCTTTGGCCCTCTTCAAAAGGAACCTTGACGATTGGATGGGGGAAAGGAAATTCACCCCGGGGATCATGTCAGTCACCCTGCTAAACAGGGGTCGAGGGAAGTAAATAATGTGGGAAGAAATAGGCAGGTAATTGTTATGGCTAGGCTTATATAGGCCCTAGGGCTGATAGCCTAGTAGCAACCTATGAACCTATGAACCTATGAAAAGGTTTATAAGTTTGAGGGGTTATTGGATGAGCAGGAGTGCCAGTCAAGGTAAAAATCACCAAGAACTATTGTTTCATGGCTGAAAGTCGTGGAAGCCCAAGAAAGTTGGCTTTCAATTATGGGTGGGTTATTGCCTTGAGGTAGATAGGCAGCTATGATGATAATTGATTTGTTAGGGTTGATTTCAAGATGAGTAGTTAGGATTTCAGAGTTGGGTAGGTCAGGGAGCAAAGTTTAGTAATTTAACTTTGAGGGTGTCTTTAAGCACAACAGCAACTCTACCACCTTTTTTGTTTAATCTGTCAAGTCTAATGATATTAGAGCCTGATGTGATAACTTCTTGATCTTTGATGTGGGGCTTTAACTAGGTTTCAGTTATCACAGTTATATCTGGTGAGTAGGTGGCTAAGGTAGCATGAAATTCACTATTTTACTTAAGATACTGCAGAGATTGAAATTAGTTAAGAGCAGGTCTGAGTTTGAGGTTTTTAAAAGAGGGGGGAAGGGATGGGGATGAGAAGTAGACTGATTAGAATTTGTTGTGGTGGTGGATGGGCAATGTTGTAGGTATGAAGAGATGTTATTATTGGGGCCTGGGTTGGGATGGATGTCAGCTTGGAGTTTAATGTGTGTTAAAGACTGAAGAAGAAAGAGTCTAAGCTTGTTAATCAGTTTATGATATCTGAAATCAGGGTAATTAGAATTGTGGGTGTGTAAGCATTTGAAAGGAAGGAGTACAGTGGTTGAGGTATTATAAAGTAGTGGACTGATATCAGTATAAGAGTTGGATGGTAACTAATTTGTGGAGAGTGGAAGTGTTGATGAGTGAACGTGCCAGATTTGGTATGAGTGGAGGGAGGTGGAGCTATAGGTGAGGTAAAGAAAATGGAGTAGAAGAGTACTGGTTATTAAGGAGTAGTAGAGATGTATAGTGGGCAGATATGTGGGGTGGTAGAGCAAAGTGAAAGAGAGGGGAGGGGTTGGATGAGTAGGTGGAGTGTAAAGTGGGATATATAGTGGAGAGGGTGGGTTCCAGGAGTTAGGGTAGTATTTGAGAAGATAGGCAAGAATTGGTTTAAGGGGTAAGGGGTGTGGTTAGGATAGATATAAATTTAGGGATAGTGGGGGTAGGTGGGAATGGGGGTAGGGTAGGGAAGCAGAGTGAACCCAAATGGAGTGAGGGCAAATGGAGCAGGCTGGACGTGGAATCAGACAGTGCATCAAAAAATAAAACAACCAGTTTGTGCACCAAAAGCAATCAGTAGCAGTGGCCAGAATGTAGATATAGAAGTTTCTTAAGATAAATTAAGATAGGATTCAGTAAAGGTGTCTGGAGTGGGTCTATATTACATGATCAAAAAACGTGTTAATCGAACATATTTTCATCAACAGATAAACAGCAAACACACTAATCTCTGAATGGCCACTTCAGTAAATTTTTTCTGAGGAGAAATAATGCTTGGCCGTCTTTGGGGATTTGCCTTTTTTCCTACTGTAGTGTGATCTCAGAGTTGGTATATTTAGTTAGGGGCTGGGGGAGCAAAGCCCCCCACTTTGTAGGGTTTGAAAGTTTGTTCTGTTTTTATTTGGCCAAGTGATTTTTTTCCCCTGGGAAAAAATTTGCTGAAGTGGCAGTTTGGTGATTAGTGTTTTTTCTGTTTATGTGTCGATGAAAACGTGTTCCGTTTTTTGATCACGTAATATAGACCCATCTGGGGTAAATACTTAAAAGTCAGAAGTGCTAACTGTGAGTGGTAGAGCCAGTAACAGTAATATGGTTAGAACGATCAACTACCCGTGATTTCAATCTGGAGATACTGAATACTTTTTGGTCAGCCACTTTGTTGAGCAAAACGTCAGCCAGCATGCTTAGCACTGAGGAGTGGACACAGAATCTTAACAGAAAACTAAGGGGAGTCTAGGCAGCTGCTGTCCCTGGTGAAGATTGCCAAAACCTATATATATGTAATGTTCTTAGCAAAAGACTTTTGTTATATTATAATAGTTATCTTGAATAGTGCTGTGCAAAGAGGTTTTATAGGAGAAGGAAAAACCTACATTGAGCACAGTTCAAGGTTGTTATACTGGTAGAAGAAAAATTGGATTCCTGGAGACACTTTCCAAAGTTTCAGCAGAAGGAATTCAGGGGTGGGAGGGAACACAGGACAGTGGTAAAGCAGCAGTTGAGACATGAAAAGAGAGGGGGGAGGGATAGTTGAGAAATAAACATTAAAGATAATGAAGTAAGACTAATCAATTCAGAAATATTAGTCTGTTAATATATACAATTAAACAATGCAAGATACAAGACACAGTGTCATTCATCCAACATCCATAGTGGTCACACTACTACATAGCAAGAGCAGCATGCACTGCATGAAAAACAAATTAGTACAGGACAAATAAACAGTTGACTTCAACATCAGCAGCATGCAGTAATGTGTGCCTTCTATTGTTATATGGCAGAGCTAACAGGTTCACTTAGTGTTACATGCTCTAACAGCCAGTAGCATTATGTAGATACAAAACAGTGTCAGGAAAACAAAGCAATATACACCAGACTTTAGCCTTCAAATCACACAGTAAAAGTGCATCCTGGAATGATTTAAACAACAGTGTTACAGGGTAACATGTACAATAAATAAAGCTATAGCCAGTTGAAAACAGTGTTTTAATTCAGAGTTTAGAGGGAACCTGAGAAACTTGTAAAACCTGCTTATAGTCAAAGATGTTACTTACTTGGCAAGAACACGATGTGGGGTGCTAGTAGTTGCCACTACCTAGTTAGGGATTTAAATATGGCACCTGTGAATCATTCAGCTTAAGTAAATTCACAGAGGGCATTCAATTTGCAGGGGATGGGTGAAATAGGAAATCCAGGAAAAGCAGGTAGTATCTTGGTGACCTGTAATCAGACTGTGTGCCAAAAAAAAAAACAAAGAAACCACTTTGTGCACCAAAAATAATCCGTAGCAGTGGCCAGAAGATAGGTATAGAAGTTTCTTAAGAGAAATTAAGATATAGTTCAGTAAATAGTACTATTTTTGTGGTGTATGGTTTTCTTTGCAAGCTATAAAGGAAAATTTTCTCAGTTATTTTTGAAATGGGGATTGTAAATAGGTGCTGCTGTTCTTTTTTCCCTTTCTTTCTCTCTTAGGTTCATAGATTAGTACTAGGCTAAATGTTCCTGTGGGCCATTTTAAGCCTAGCCAATTACCACATGTAACAATCAAACCCTGCAATTTATGTGTGTTAGGTAAATACCTTAACCATTATGCTAACCTCTCACTTCATGCATTTTCTTCTTGTTCAGTTTTATGAAATGTAGCCACTGCAATGAAAGAAAAAATGCCTGGTTAAATGAGCATGACAAAAGAAAAATTAATGTGATTTTCTCATTCTTGCATGGGGAAATGACTGGATTAAGGGCCTTAGATGGATTAAGTAACACGTTTTAAGAGAAAGCAAGTAAATGAAGAATAATATTGAATATTATGAGGCTTTTTTTAGCAAATGAATGCATGCTTAGTAACAATTCTGTAGCTGACCCTCATGTCTCCATGGAAACAGTCTGATAAAGAGAAATTGACTGTCTTCTTCTCATATCTCCATGGAGACAATCTGATAATGAGAAATTGGCTGTCTGGTTCTTATGGCTTCATGAAGACAATCTGATAAAGAGAAATTTGTTGCAGTCTGGTTGAGTATGATTGGCTAGGGAAAAAAGAAAAGAGAAACTAGCTAGGATATACTGATCTCTGAAACATTCATGGGTTTTCCCAGCTGGGGGAGCTATAAAGATAAGACAAAACCAGTTAGCACTTAGTAGAAGCACAGGCTGCACTATGCATCTTAGCATGGATAACAGATATTTTAGGTTAACTCAAGTCTGTGGGTGTGCTTGTCAGTTTGGGACAATTGTACCTATTAGGAGGAAAGAACTTCAATATTTGAAGATGTACATAGTTTTGTGCATTAATGTTAAATTAATAGGCTTTGGGGGTATTTTTTTTTTGTTTCTTTGAGGGCTTTCAATAAAACAAAAAGTTTGGTAATATGTGGCATAGGCGCAAATGGATATGAAAAGAACCAGCTATATAAAAGTTCAATCTGCCAAACAGTGTATACATGTAAAACAAAAGCTGGAACTAGACACTTAACAACAAGGTGTTATACATAAAAGGTGGGAATGGTGGGAATAATAACTTTTAATACAATGATGCTTTCTGTAATGTCTTTAAATGTCAATGGTCTCACAGATAAATAAAAAAGAATAGTGAACTATATTAAAAATGTAGAGTGCAAATTGCTATGTTACAGGAGACACGCTTGGAAAGAACTAAATGTGTGAATTTGAAAAGGAAAAGTTTTCAGGATGGTTATTCAGGAGAATACCAGGCTATACCTTATTCCACACATCTCAACCCCAAAATGAGGTTGGGAAGACTAAGGGTGGTGGAGTCTCTATGTTCATTAAAGACAAGCACACCTCCAGACTGGTTTGCCAGCATGATGCACTAGAACTACTCCAGGTGCAACTGACAGTTGGCAAGACACCCATCCAAGTTATAGCCAGCAATAGACCCCTCTCCATGACTCAGGGCACTTACTCCTACCTGGACCTACTAGACTCCATCAAGGCACCCCCTAATACACTGATCCTTGGTAAATTCAACTACCCCACAATAGACTGGGTGAACTATTCCTGCACTCAACAAATCCTTGACTTCGTAAATTCTAACCCACTAGACCAGCTCATCTTATCCCCACAAGGGAAGATAATATTCTAGACTTGGTTCTCACCAACATGGGCAACAGCTGCACCACTCCCATAGTAAGTTCTTCCCTGGTGAGATCTGACCATCAGTCTGTCTTATTCGAAGTTTCTACCCCATCCAACCCTCCTCCAGCTGTAACCAGCCTAAGAAATGTCTCAAAAGCCGACTACAACCTTCTAGTGTAGTGTATCAGTAGCTTCACACAACCACCACCCCCCCCCTTAGATGATGCAGACAACTATGCTGAACAGTATGCCAATGCAGTATACAAGCACCTGTGCAACTGCATGGACTCAGCCATACCCAACAAAACTAAAACCTGCTCCTCAAGGAAACACAAACCTATTGGTGGACATCCTTTATCAACAGGCTTTACAACAAAAGGAAGAAACTGTTGTCCAAGGGTAAAAAGGCACAAATTCCCAATTGGAAAAACTCTTTCCTTAGCTTCAACAAGCAAATTAGATCACTAGTGAAAACCTCCAAAGCCAATTATGAATCAAAACTAGCCTCCAAAACAAAAAAAAAAGCACAAGGCCTTCTTCAGTTATGTTAGGAACCTCCATGGCAAAGCCCAGGTTTGTTCCAAATTAGTACTTAAAGGTACCACTTACACTAATCCTGTTGACTTAGCCAGCCTGCTAGCAGATAGGTTTAGCTCATACTTCAACCCCTTGTATCCCCCAAAGGCCCATTCGACATCCCCAGTACTTGTCCCACACCTCACATCTTCATAGAGCAAGTGTTAAAGCCCCTATCCAAGGCAAAGAACACAGCTTCTATGGGACCTGACAGTATCTCAGGCTGTATTCTGCACCATCTCCAGCAAGAACTAGTTTTGCCATTGAGCACCCTATTCAATCACAGCCTAAGTACAGGCTTCATTCCAGCAAAGTGGAGAACTGCCATTGTCATCCCCTTGCACAAATGTGGTGTCACTACTGACCCTGGAAACTATTTCCCCATTAGCTTGGCAAGTTTCATCTGTAAAGCCATGGAGTGCATTATTATGGACCTCATAAACAAGAACATAGGCAATCTCTAAGCACTTGACCCCACCTAATTCGGATTTGTCAAGGGCAGATCTTGCCTGTTAAACCTAGTTGACATTTTTGAGACTGTCACCAAGGTCCTAGATGAGGGCAAGTCAGTACATACAGCTTACCTTGACTTGGTCAAAGCCTTTGACACAATTCCCCACTCGGCATCATCAAAAAGCTAACACAACTTGGTGCAAATCCCTATCTCATCAGTTGAGTGGCCAGCTGGCTAAGCAATAAGACCCACAAGGTCTAAATAGGTGCCTCTGACAGCAAGATCTGTCACTAGTGGTGACCCCAACTGTTTGCCATCTACTTCTCAGGGGTCCAGGCAAAGGCCTGTGGCTGACCAAGTTTGTGGACGACTGTAAGTTGGGTGTTGTCATTGACTCCCCAAATGATGTTAATATATAACAAGAGGGTCTCACAACAACAAATGACTGGTGCCAAAGTCATGGCCTTATGTTAAATGCAAAAAAAATGAATTATCATACCATTCAGCAAAAATACAGCCCCTACTGATTACCACATCAACGGCAACCCCTTAACAATACAACCTGTGGTGAGAAACCTGGGAACACTGGTTGAGAACAATCTCACATTCAACCATCATGTAGTTACTTGGTTCATCTCATAAGTAAAGGGATTGCATCCAGAAAGGTTATTACCTCTCTGTACTCCTCCCTCATTAGGCCAATAATTAAATATAATGCCCCATTTGATATGTACCTCTCCAAACACCTGCACCAGCTTTAAAGAACACAGAAATACCTCACAAAGTAAATCCATGGCCTCCAACACCTGTCCTATGTGGACATGCTCAAATCACTAATACTTGGCATCATACAGATTGCTCAGAGGTGATCTGTGTCTTACCTACAAAGCAATTTTGGCCCCTGCCCTACTAGAGATGCTCCATATTTGTAAGTCTAACTCCTCATGCATTATCCACTCAAAAGTCCTAAATTAAAATGCAACATTAACAAAACCTGCTGGAGAGACAGGTTTTTAGAGGCTGCCTCAACTCTGGAATAGCCTTCCCATATACATCAGAGTACGTCATTGACCCTCTTCCAGCACAACCTTGATGAATGGATGGGAAACCACAAATTTGTCCCTGGGGTTCCACCTGTGTCCCTCATTGACAGGGGTGATAAGTTTCTTTTTTGGAGATAAACTCTTGGCTAGGTTTGTAAGGACCCCAGAACCATTAGTCTAGTAACTTCCTATGATCCTAATGTCTGAGACAAAGGAAAAGAGAATTACTTATATTAATTTCAAGAGGAGCTCAAATAGTGATAGAAGAGGATAAAAAAGATAATAATGGCAGATTTGTAGTGCTAAGGGGCTACTGGCAAGGGAGGAGGATTATACTGGCATGTATTAATATTCCACCTAAAACTGCTATAATGGAGCTTAAGAAAATTCTGGGACAAATAATCATTTTTCAGCAAGGAATATTACTTATAGGTGGAGAGTGGGATTTGATTTGTAGCAGAGAAGATGTGTCTGGGGCCCCAGAAGGGAAAGTATAACAAAGGAGGGTAGATTTCTGAAGACATTTATGAAAATATTTGGCATGGAAGATGTTAATTCAGTAATAGGAGTGCAGAGTGAATTTGCATGTTATTCCCCAAGATATAAAAACTGGGCTAGGTTAGACAGAATTTATATTTCACAGGAACATGTGCATTTAATTGAAGGTCTAGATATGTGCCCAATAACTATTTCAGATCATGTGCCAATAATAACTAAAATAAAAGCACAGGGTAATTAAATAAAAATGAGACACTGGCGCTTTCCCACCTATCTGTAGAAAAGAGAGGAATTTAATGAATGGGTAGTGGAGATTATTCAGGAGCTATTCAAGAGGATAGAAATTATTTCTGAAAATATAGGTAGGGAGTGGGATAAAATTAAGGTGGAGTTTAAAAATAGGGTAGAATAATATACATGAGTTTAGAAAGATTGCTGTTAAGCAACTGTTTTTTGATAATAACACTGGAGCACAAAAACTTTTAGCACAACTCAGGCAACAGAAAAGGGCTGTCGCCAAGCTTAGGGACCCTATAACAAGGAAGGTAACAAGAGATCCTGTAGAGGTATTAGAAATATTGTTGGAAATTCTATGAAAGTCTACATAAAGCAGAGAAATATGGAAATCAAGAAAAGATGTAAATGGAAATGGTTATGGAAGAATTAACTATGCCAAGGTTAGAGGCAGAGGAGGGTCAATTACTAATGGTTGGGATAGGATGAGATGAGATCAAAAATGTGATGTATAACTGATCTACAGGAAAGTCCTCAGGAATACATGGTATTCCTGCGGAGGTTTGGAAGCTAAGAGGGGAAAAAACTGATAAAGATCAGGAAGGTTTTGTTTAACAATATTTTAAGAGGAGAAGTACCAACATTCTGGAAGAAAGCAGTGGTAGCTGTAATACCTAAAGAGAGTAAAGATCCATCAGATCCAGCATCATACAGGCCCATCTCAATACTAAACTATGATTATAAAGTGCTAATATGTATAATGGCTAAAAGAATGGCAAATGTAATGCCAAAATTGATAGATATGGATCAATGTGGTTTTGTGGAGGGGAGGCAAACATTTGGCAACATTAACAGAACATTGATGATCCAGGGGGAAGCAGAATGTAGGAAAACACCATTGTTGCTGGTGGATCTTGATGCAGAGAAATTGTTTGACAGAGTAAGCTGGGATTTTATGAGCAGAGCAATGGAAGTATTTGCATTTCCTGAAAAAAATATAAGGTTGCTTAGGAAGATATATATGGGACTGGAGGAGGAAATTAAAGTGGGTAGGGTCCTCTCTGATAATTTCTGCTTGAACAGAGGAACCAGGCAGGGGTGTCTTATTTCTCCTTTGTTATTTGCATTATATTTAGAACCATTGGCAAAGAAAATAAGGGACTCAGAAATTCAAGAATATAAATGGTATGGTAGTCAGGAAAAGCTGGCTCTATTTGCAGATGACATTATTTTACACCTGACAAAACCAGAAAGCGACATTTTCAGACAGTTTCAAATCTTTTCAGGGAAACAAAAGTAATGAAGCTAAAACAAAGGCAATAGCAGTAAATTATGTACCCATACATGAATTGCTTCAGCAATATCTGTATTTATGGGGATTTGATAAAATGAAGTATTTAGAAGTATGGATCAAAAATGGTTCTGTTGTGGCAGCTAAGGATATGTGAGATGAGACTATACAAAAGATAGTACACAAACTGAGAGAATAGAATCTTTGTTATATGAATATGGGCAGTAAGATACAAGCAGTTAAAATATTTTTACCCCCATTAGTCTTATACTTAGGTCGGGCATATTTTTGTCAACCGGAGAAGTTGTGGATAGCAATTAATAAAGAGCTGAAGGACTTTATCTGGGAAGGGAAGATGGCAAGATTCAAGTGGGATAAGTTGATTCTTCCAGCAGAACAGGGCGGATTGGGATTACCTGATTTTAAGGGATATTTCAGAGCTACACAGTTAAGGTTCTTATACATAGCACAAGCAGAAAACTATAATTCAGAGTGGAAAGGGATGATGATGAAATTGGGGGGAAGCTCAAGTAACAAGGACAGACTGGAATTTTGGATGCGGGCCTTTAAGGAGAATAACAATAATCATACAGAATAGTATATCCATAAAGCAGCAGAAAGTATCCTAAGAACTATGCCAACATGGGAATGGAGGAAGGAGTTTCTGCTGATAGGGATGACTGCAATTAGGGATATAGACAATAGGCAAGAGGGGGCTGGAATTTATTGGAGAAAACTGGCAAAGGAACCAAGGTATTGGAAGCAAATAACTATAGAGGGAAAGATGATAAAATGAGAAAATGCCAAGAATTTATTTGGACTGCAGGTTAGAGATTGCCTTCCCTATCAAGGACTGATATCAGAGTATAGGTGAAGATAAAGAAATGAGGGGGGCCCTAAATGAAAGGCCAGTACTTGTAGAGTTTTTAGTAGAACATAGAACAGAAGCTGCCATTAAGAAAGGAATAATTAGTAGAGTATATAAAATATTGCATGATAACTATAAGAATCAATCAGAGGGGGTTAGAAAGGATTGGGAAGAGAGGCTGGATAATCAATTCACAAAGAAACAATGGAAGGATATATGTATGTCTCCCAAATATGCAACAAAATCTAGAAGATTTAGGATTTTTGCTTGGAAATGTTAACATAGATAGTTTTATACCCCAAGTAGACTCCAGAGAATTTTTTCCTCAGGTAGACAGCAAATGTTGGAGGTGTGATGGGCAAGAAAGACATCATTGGGAACATATTTTCTGGATGTGCTGTGAGTTGGCAGACTTTAAGGATTCCCAGCACTGCTGGAGATGCAGGCAGATTGCTGTGATGAGGGAGATGATTTTTCTGAGCTATAATACAGAATCAGAACTGCCTAGATACGGTAAGGCCTTGTTGTGTCTAATTATGGTGGCTATCAAAAAGCAATTACTAGAAATGGAAATCAAAATCTAAACAAACTATACTAGGAGTAGTGAATACAGTAACATAAAACAACTGGAATTGTGATCTTTAAAAAAGGGTAGGAGCAAACTACATAGGAAAAAATGGGAATTGTGGGAACAATACATACAGGGGAGGAATGAGGTTTAAAAGAAGGCAGGACTTAAATGAACTATGTAATGTTTGACTGAAAATGATTGGGTAGATTATAAGTGATGTATAATGTTTGCAACTGGGAGTGTATCAGTATGGTTTGTGATGTAAAATGTTTGCAACTAGGATTGTGTTGGTGTGGTTTATTTTCATTTATATATTTATATAAATATATGATTGCCTAGCTTGTAAGTGATGGTTTAATAAAGATGTTTCTTGTTTTAAGAAAAGATCAGGAATTGAATAATTTATGTAATGTTGCTTAGCTTATATGATATATAGCAATATATATGAAGTATAATGTTTGTAAACGTGAACTTCTTAATGCAGTTTGATTATGTTTATATAAATGTAAATTTGCCTGTGTCACAAGTGATAATTCAATAAAAGCGTTTAAAAAATAAACTATATATATATATATATATATATATATATATATATATATATATATATATATATAAATCCTATGAGTAACTATACTTAAAGGGAAAAAAAACTTTATAGACATAAGTGACAGTCTGATGTACAGTGACAGCAGGTGGCCAAACTGCATAGCCCCCAGGCAGAAGTGCATGCATTAGTTATACTCTGTGTTTTTTTTTAATGAAGGTAACACTAACCTAAATGATACGATACATAGTTGTGGACCAGATGCTGCCTCTTTTCCTGTGGAGCCATGTACCATGTACGAGACTACAACATGGGGTCCCTTGCTACTGCTACCGACTGGCCACTAACACTATTATCAGTCGTAAAAAGACATATACTGGGAGCTGCAATGCCATCATGAGGTAATTCACCAATAGACTGGTGCATGATCATATTGTGCAGAATACAATGTGCAGCAAACATCCTGCATGCAGTAACAGGGTAATACTGAAAGACACCCCGAGACTCATCCAGGCAACAGAAACAGACTTTCAGCAGGCCAAATACTTGTTCAATGACAATTCATGTCTGGGACAGGTAGTGTTGCACCTTTCCTCGGCAGCTCTCATAGGGTGCAATATATGTGTTATTAACCAGGGATCAAGTAGGTATCTTGCATCACCTGAAAAACACAAGAAAAGAAAATGTGGGGAGAGACACAACAAGGGAAGTGTGTTTTATTAACAAGCAATATATTAAACAAGGTACAACTAATTACATAACTGTTCTAAAAATGTCCACTTACCAAAAAGGTGCCTATGGGGAATCCTACCATTCTGGAAGAGGTGATAGAGTTAGCTTGTTTGTCCAATATGAAAATCATTAGCTTTGCCAGGATGCTGGGCTGAAATGTTAATGATGACCCCCATGCATCACACACTATCTGGCAATTGATGGAATAGTATCCCTTCCTATTTCAGTACTGCTCCTCTCCCCATGGTCCTGATGGGGCCCTAATGGCACATGGATGGGTTCTGATGGGGCCCTAATGGTAACATGGGTGGAATCCATCACACCAAGCACATCAAGGAAATGTGTCATCCTGTGGAAGGAATGCATGGTTCTGGCTTGCTCCTGAGGTGACACGCTGGCAGATCAGTATACCGACCCACATGTGCCAAGAGTATGTTGAGGAACTGCTGAAACATTCTCAATGCAGAAGCCTGAGATACACCCACCGTATCCCCAGTCTGTTTCTGGAAGGTCCCTGTGCAAGTACAGAGTGAGTTATACATACCTTAGCATCCACAGGTATAGGAAGGCCACGCATCCCCCAGTTCCTGTCTGTGGACCACACATAAATATTCACTAAATCCTTGTCAACTGTAAACCTATCATTGATTTCTTTTTTATCAAAATTATGATGGGTTTTTCTTTGTCTATATCTTAACTTTCTTTGCTGGAAGCAGTGCTGTGTGTAAGTGGTTTTGGCTCATCCAGGACAAGTACCTTACACTAAGAAAAAGTTAGGATGGCAGCAAAAGCAAGCATCTTCACCAAATGCAAAATAGATTCCCCCTTCATAAGGGAAAGCCTTCAATAGATCCTGGAAAATACAGACCCAATAGTCTAACTGGTCTTATTTGCAAAGCCATGGAAAGAATTATCATGGAAATTATCATCAAGGACGTAGGAGACCTCCAGATAATGGATCCTCCCCAGTCTGGCTTTGTCAAAGGAAAGTCATGCTTATTGAATCTGGTGGACTTCTTTGAAAAGGTCACTGAGGCTATGGTTGTGGGGGAAATGGTGCATGCTGCCTACCTAGATCTGGCTAAAGCATCTAATACAATGCTCCACTTGAGCATTGTCAACAAATATATGGAACTAGGTATAACCCCCTTTACAACATGCTTGATAGCTGTCTCACTGATAACACCCAGGAGGTTATAATTGGTGAGGCCACCTCCACAGAGGTTGGTGCAGTCCCCCAGGGCACTGTGCTGGGCCCACTCCACTTTGGCATTTACTTCTTGGATGTCAAAGATGTGTCAAAGGCCTTTGGCAACCAAGTTCACAGATGATTGCAAACTGAGAGCAGTCTATGAATCACCCCAAGATGAGAACACACTTCAGGAAAGTCTAATACAGATGAATGCTTGGTGCCAAAGCCATGGCTTAAAACTCAGTACCAAGGAATACATTATAATAGCTTTTGGGAAATCTACCACCTCGGATATCTGTCATCAATAAAACAGCCTTAAAAGTTAATTCACTAGTCAGGGATCTTGGAGCTCATGTAGATAGTAACCTATCCTTCAATCAACATGTGTCTGAGGTAGTAAGAAAATCCAAACCAAAATGAAACACAATGTCCCCACAACATCCAGGTATAAAGTGTTTACTAGATGCCTTTCATTCATCCACTATCAGAACTTCTTCAGATCAGTTTCGTTTAGGTTTGGTTCCTTCAGAAATTTTATTTGTGGACTGTTTGAGTGTTTCTTTAGCAGTAGTAGTAAGAAAATCATTCTATGTTGCCCAGCTTATAAGCAAGGGCATGGCATCTAGGTCCAGGGAGATCATCATTCCACTGTACTCGGCCCTCATCATCTCCATCATAGAGTATAATGCTCCCTTCGGTAGGTTCCTGACCACACAGATACAGTAATTGAAGCATCTACAAATGTTCTTTACCAAATGAATACAGAGAGTAAACATAATGCCCTACTATGATTGCCTCAAAGCCCTGTCTCTTTACTCAGTATCATACAGACTTCTGAGAGTTAATATTTGCCTAGCATAAAAGGCATCACTGGACCCTGTTTTGATGAACATTTTGCACATCTGCAAAACAAACAGCATCAGAACTACTAGATTAAAATACCTACATTTTGCTTGTGACATAAATAGGACATGGAGAGACAGATATGTTTCTCAGAGAATTCCCATTCTCTGGAACAGGCTGCCCATCTATTCCTTCCTATCCCTATTTAAGTGCAACTTAGACCAATGGATGGTGTCTCCTATGTCTCTGATGGACAGAGTCAATCAGTAAATCATCACCTATATAAATCAAAATTTTGGGTCACATTTGGGTTGCACACCTAAGTCTATAAGGACGCTAGTGGTCATTAGCCTAGTGTACTCCTATGAACCTATAAAACTATATAAAGGGCACAGTTCCATTTTCTATAATGCATCAGTGCATGGAGAGGTTAACAAATAAAAAAAACACTATGAATCTCAAACAGATGGGAAGAAAGCTGATTAGCATAAGACATTCTACATAATCTCTCATTTAAATTTCATTACCTCTTCATTTGCATAGATTCATTGAAAGCTACCATGCATGAGTGCCGTTGGCCTCTATGAGTCACTCTGAGGCTGCACTTAGGTTCAGCCTATGCAAATTACCGTTACGATTAAAGTGCAATAGCTATGAATACCACCCTGTAGCTCTTTTAGCTGTTATATGCCCAAACATCATGTATAATTTCCACTGCTGGATCAGATCGAGTAATTCATATACACATACATACATGCATACATACACACCACACACCACACACACACACACACACACACACACACAAACACGCATGACAAAGATGAAGAAAAGTGTCTGTAGCCATCTATTTAGTGAGCCACATACTTAGATTATTCCAGACAAGTCAGAAATGTGCATAAAATAGGACACACACACACACACACACACACACACACACACACACACACATATATATACATACTCATACATACACACAGACACACACACACATACACACACACACAAACATGCACGACAAAGATGAAGAAAAGTGTCTGTAGCCATCTATTTAGTGAGCCGCATACTTAGATTATTCCAGACAAGTCAGAAATGTGCATAAAATGGGACACACACACACACACACACACACACACACACACACACACACACACACACACACACACACACACACACACACACACACACACACACACACACACACACACACACACACAAACGTACATAGACATACACATACATACATACATACATAGATATACACACAAAGACACAAACACACACACAAACATGCACATGCACACAAAGATTAATAAAAGTGTCTGTAGCCATCTATTTAGTGGGCCACATACTTAGATTATTCCAGACAAGTCAGAAATGTGCATAAAATGGGACACACACACACACACACACACACACACTCATAGACATACGTACATAGACATACACATACATACATACATAGACACACAAAGACACAAAGACACACATGCCCACAAACATGCACATACACACAAAGATGAAGAAAAGTGTCTGAAGCCATCTATTTAGTGAGCCACATACTTAGATTATTCCAGACAAGTCAGACATGTGCATAAAATGGGACACACACACACACACACACACACACACACACACACACACACACACTCATAGACATACGTACATAGACATACACATACATACATACATCGATATACACACAAAGACACAAACACATACACAGACACACACACACACACACACACACACACACACACATATAGACACACATGCACACACGTATACATACATGAATACATACATGCAAACACACACACAGATGTACATATACAGACACATACACACACATATACATACACCTTCACATAGACGCACATGTGGACACAATCACATGAAGAAAAATCATTATAGCTACATATTTATTGAGTCACTTACTCAGATGTCAAGTCAGTGATCTGTGTGGCTTGGGAGAGGAAGGAATCAATCTGATAACTCTTAAACTGATTGTCAAATTCATACTTAACTTGTATCATTGCCTTCGGCATCAATCCTTCATTCCCAAGCTTTACACCATTCATTCATTTCTTTACTTATAGTACTTTAAAATCTAAACAGTGTACAAATACAGTAAATAAATATTCAAACAGAATCAAGTAAATACATTAATGCACCACATAGTATATTAAAATACATATCAGAGACTGTCACAACATAACTGATCCTAATGGTTTTCTACATAGAATGATCTAGCCAAGGATTCAGGTAAACTATTCTAAGCAGATGGTGGCAAAGGGACCTCCTAAATCAGGTTTTGGTCTTACTTGACCTAATCAAGGAAAGTAGCAGATTTTACCAAACCGGGTCCAGAGAAGTAAAAGCACATCTACCAAAGGCAAGGTTTCAAGCCTGGATCTAGAAACAACTATCCTCCCCTCACTTAATGATCTCAATAGACAAATATGAACGTAGGGAACTGACAGCTCTTTTAAGCAGAGAACCCCCATACTGTGCAGCACTATATAAGCAGGTAATAATAAGTAAATAATAAGACCATAAAAGAAACATAGCCACAATACTTGGCAAACCCAAATCCTACAGCATAGAGGTAATAAGCCAGACTATGGAAGAGTCATCAAAAATCTGGGCTACAGATTTTTGTGCTTTGTCGAGTAAATGATGGTCACATCTGTGAGCCATATGTAAGGGACACTGCAATATCCTAAATATGACAGAACTAATGTATGCACAGCTTTAATCCAGCTAATGTTCTTCAGATGGAAGAGTGATGACCTCATAACCCCTGACACCTGACTCTTCAGCATCAGCACATTATCAAGACATTTCCAGATTTCTTACCATCAATATAATCTCTAATGCTGAAGAAGATAAGAAAGGTTGGAAATGGAGTCTATGAAGATAAATAGGTACACAAATCAGGATAGCTTAGGTTTTAGCATGACTGACCTTCAGTCAGTTCATTCTCATTCAAACAATGAGGACATCCAAGCAGTCTTTCAGGCTGGTAAAATCAGGCATCTGATCCTGAGAAAAGTACAACTAAATATTATCAGCACAGCAATGATGTATGATGAGTCTTGCACACAGGACTGACTTTAGTGGTAGCAGATGCACCATGAATAACTGCAATGCTAAAATGAATCCCTGCAGCACCCATCTCTCATTGAAGGATGCCTCCCTGAGAGGTTGAAACCAGAGATTATCATATGATAACAACCCAAAAGGCAAGAGACAGACCACTCAAGTAGAATGTCAGGTAGGGTACAGACTTTATGGAGAAGTTCTAGTAGTATCATGCAAGCCATGGTTTCAAAAGCTGCAGATACAGTTCTAGTACTACCATGCAATCCATGGTGTCAAAAGCTGCAGAGACAGTTCTAGTACTACCATGCAATCCATGGTGTCAAAAGCTGCAATGACAGTTCTAGTAGTACCATGCAATCCATGGTGTCAAAAGCTGCAGAGACAGTTGTAGTAGTACGATGCAATCCATGGTGTCAAAAGCTGCAGAGACAGTTCTAGTACTACCATGCAATCCATGGTGTCAAAAGCTGCACAGACATCAAGTACAATCAGTATGTAGTGCAGCCTTTGACCCCTCACCATAAAGAGGTGACAAACTTCCATAAAAGGTAATCATAATATTGTGCTGAGATCAAAAAACAGACTAGAACAGATCTAAGAGATTGTGAGACAACTGGTAAGAACTCTGTCTGTAAGCTCCCTCAAAAATGGGATGTTAGATACAGGCATTGTCCATACTGTTGGAATCTAAAGTGGGCTTCTTGACAACAGGGATAATTAGGCCCTCTTTTAAAGGATATGGAATAAAAAGACATTTCATAAAAAGGCTTCTTGATCTGTGGAATAATCAGATGCAGAGACTTCAGACAGCATTGTACCAGCAAAGATCTGCCTGGGTTCACTCCACATTAAGTATATTGGACAACTGAAACTGCTAGTACAACATCATCATAGCCAGTCCAAAAAACACTGGACAATCTGTAGTAGGTCTGTCAGTAGGCTGAATGGAGAAAGGGACTTCTAACAGAGGACACCTTAGCAGCAAAGAACCATGCAAAGGTCTTGCATCTAGCAGAGATTAAAGATCAACAAGCTGTTAAAGAAGCTGTACTGTACTGTACGTCTTAATGCAGATGAGTACCACTGTCTGCTTTATTTAGGATTAAACTTAATATTAATCTAATGTAAGCTTGTTTTATGTAGACATATCCTATACCATTTGAATTCCAGCATTTACCCTAATGTATATAATGCACAGAGTTTTGGGTCAAACCACAGCTTCTTAGTCACAATATATTTAGAACAGACACATTCTAGGATAACAGAATCCCCATGTCCCTGTGAGTTCCACATTATAGACAGAATCCCAGTGTCCCTGTGAGTGCCACATTACAGACAGAATCCCAGTGTCTCTTTGAGTGCCACATTATAGACAGAATCCCAGTGTCCCTGTGAGTGCCACATTATAAATAGAATCCCAGTGTCCCTGTGAGTGCCACATTATGGACAGAATTCCAATGTCCCTGTGAGTGCCACATTATAGACAGAATCCCAGTGTCCCTGTGAGTGCCACATTATAGGCAGCCATTAAGTGAGCTGGATCCTCAGTAGTAATGTCAGACAGGCTAAGCATAGATATAAAATGGGAATCCTACTATTTGTCATTGAATAGCTGATTGATGCTCAGCTGTTGAACCTAAAAGATCACTGGTGTCCTGTCATGGTGGCTAGATTTGGAGAAGCCTGAGAAGGAGAAAATTAATTTAGCATTTCCTCACTGTCACACTCTTCTCCAAATGTATGCAATCTCACAGTTTGTGGGGGCTTATGCAGCATTAGGTGATACAGGGGGACTGCCTCCTGCAAACAAAAACTATATATTTTTTGTATTTTGAGACCCGGGGAGGGTCACTTTTTCCGTTAGTGACCGCAAAAGTCATTACCTATTTTAGGATCAAAAAACTGCAGATCAGTTAAACAATGAGATTATTCATAGTAGAGCCCATAACATTTTCCCTGTTCCCATTCCACAAATCCCTGTACTGGATCAATTCAGTATTGGAGACTGAAGTTGGAGGAAGCTCCATGAAAGACAAATCAAAAAGCGGTCAGACCATGAGACCAGTTTCACCAGCAGTCCTAATATGATTTATACAGCTACAGTACCAAGTTCAATGAATGTACATAAATATAGGCTACAAAGGAAACAACCTGAGAAAATCCAAATTTTATCAAGGAAATTAAATGAAACATTGCAAGAATATTGAAATAAGTACACTTAAAAACTGAAAACTCAATAAAATGATGGCAAGCACTTTTAGCACTTTTATTCTCAAAGACCTCACCAGTCTATGAAATTCACCAGCTGATATAGATCATATACCATGATTTGAAGAGTCAGGACTCCACCGACCATTCATAATATGTGCTTTCAATTTGCATTGTCAGATTATTACAAAGGCAACAATACACTAATCAAACATACCACATTCACCAACTTTGCAAAAATAAAATAAACTAAGCATAATAACAGTCTCCTCCTTAATACAGTTTTGAAATTCAAGAGGTTATTATGATCTGGAAGGACAAGCACATTCAGCTGTGTTTGCTAAATATATTCTTTATAGTCTAGGTGACTCTTTAAGTCTCCTTCCCAGTTAACATGTTCAACAAAGTCTGGCATAAAACATTTTTTTAAATTACTACACTTAATAGACATGATGTCAGATACTGTAATAAAGATTACCATTAAGAAAACCATAAATCACACACAAGAACCACGAAAAAAAAAAAAACAAACATGACTGATTCAGATTAGAAATACAATAAAAAGAAAAATATAGCAGAGATAAGTATGAGTACTTTTGACTATAACTTTTCTTGATGATACAAAATCAACCGATAGCACATTCATTTGTTGTTTTTAGAATAACATCGTTCACTTGTTTGCGCATCTTGATGGACATAGCTTCTTATATAAAAATGTCCAATACAATTGTATTAAAAACTGAGCAATAAAATCTCTTTTTATAAATTTGTAATATTTCATAATTACACAAACAAGGCAAACTTTCACCTTTGTACAAGTCATATGATTTCTACATTCCCATTATGTTCATGTTAAAAAGCCTACCCAGTTAAGACAGAATCTTTTCACATCATTGAATGTTCAGTCAAACTCTTTACACATTTGATAAATTTAATGTTGTTGTTGTTGTTGTCTTTCGGCTTTTCCCGGTTAGGAGTTGCCACAGCGGAACTCCGGTCTGCTAATGATTGGCAGTAGATTTTCACGGTGCTGAGTTGCCAGCTCGACACCCAACCTTTAACAAAGGCACGCCCATTCACGCATGTCTTTCGGAACACCACTCGACCCATGCAGAGATAAATTTAATACTATTCTGAAATTATTTTTGAAAACAATAAGTGTAAGTCACTAATTACATTTTGTATCCATTACTGTACTAGTGCACTCACAGTCTTGTTTGATTCCAGTCATATATTTTTAACATCATTATGTTATTCCTTTCATTGTAATATTACATTAGTTTATTGAGGCAAGAGGTGACATTAAATACAACATAACATTTGTTTATATCATAAAATACTCCCCCTGATATTCAGAAAGGCATAACATGCTACATTAACCTGTCCTACATGGGTTGTTACAGTACATTATACCTAAGCAATTCAGAGACTGCTGTACTACTACAGCCAATGACTCACACAGAATAACAGGGCCTCTGCCATCCTGCAACTCTACCCTGATATTACATCCCACCAGAATGACATCATAACAAGGGTGGATTACTCCCTACACCACCCAGTGCCAAAGGATGCTTGTGTTAGAGATACTAGCTGGCAAAAGCAGGTAATGGGATACACAAACATCCAATGGAATTGAACTTCATTATCTGTCTTTTGCCTAATCTGATGACTGCTAAGCATACCCACCAAGAACATTCACAATAGGGCATTCCCACATGCCACCTGTGCAGCAGATGGGATGCTTTATGCATGACAGATAAGAGTCTGTCATGTATGCATTATTCAACCTGAAAATATAAGGAGAGGGCATGCTATGCAGTACATCAAATGAAGAGATATTTTTCCGAAGTAACTACTTTGTATTTGTCCCCCATATTCACAGGGGAAGACTCCCAAAATGATATTTGTGTGCATGTTTATAGTCCTACCAAGCAACAAAGTAGAACAAAATCAGTCTTCACATAGCTCTGCCTGTTTACTGGAACTGGTACTGCAGGTGTATTGACTAATGCCTGCCGTGTCAGTCCTGGCATATGGGTGGAATACTACCAATGCCAAAAAATGGCCAGTTCGTTACAATGGGCCATGCTGTTCACCTGATGTCATGGCACACCCAGCAGCAATGCTTTCAGAATCAGGCATAAGGTTATAAAAGTCCTCATTAGCCTTTGGAACCTGAGGAGTTCTGTAGCTGTTGTTCTAGAGTTGTGGGTAATGTAGTTTTTGGGGCAGCACCTTAAACATAAACTGTTTGGAATCCAACAGCAAATAAGCTTGCTGCATTACATTTTGCACATTTCCATTTTGCTTGTTCGTTGTGTGAACCTCTGCATGCTGTATTCCTTCTCTCCCATGACCTGTGTAAATAAACACATTAAGGTTTCCTTACTACAAACTGTTACGTGAATAGATACTTGCAGAGCTATATATGTGATATGTCCTTTGTGTCATTATATGACTGAATAAGACAAGCTATAATGTTTGCCATACTAATATTTTAACAACTTATTTGAGTTGTGGGGAAGAAGCAGTTACAGAGAGCAAATATGGCACACAGATCAATGCATAGATTCAGCTGTGCTTATGGTCCTTTTCTTTACAAAAATGACAGTATTAAAACAGTATGAGTTTACAAGAACTTGGTTTATTTATTTACTTACTTAGTTACTAACTTACTTGTAGTGCATGGAGCATGGTAATTATGCTCCAACATTCAAAAAAAGGCAAATCAGTTAAGCGCAAGTGTGGAATGAGACCCGGCATTAACAAATGTTAAGCACCCGTGCTTAAATTGTTATGTTCAGGTCTCAGACTAGGCAGTAAAATCTGCCAGTACTGATCAGTAAACAGACCGGGAGTAAAAGATTTGTTTTTGCCTGTTGCCCATTGATAATGTGTCCTGAATTCCTGTTTTACTTAGAAAGTTACTAGGGTAACAGGATGTGTGTTCACCTGCATTTTCTGAAGGATACAAAGACTGACTCCCAAATGTATGTCATTATTTAGTGTCTTTAATCCTCAGTAATTTGTCCAAAAAACACAAACTTTATGAGGAACAGACCACAACTATGAGTCAAAAATCTGGATATTCTGAGAAAATCTGGACATTTGAGTGGCATGGAAGGTCATTGTAAACATAAGGACTGAGTTGCACTGCCTTTCTGACAGTGCTCACTATGCGCTTTATGCCTGGCAAAACACTTACTGTTTTTTTGTTTGTTTGTTTGTTTGTTTGTTTGTTTTACTGAAACTAGTAGTACATGGAGCCGATAAAGCTCCATGCGCTACAAAGAATTATGATCAGGTCACCAATTCTTGCCTAATTTTCTGTGAACTTGACATGGTGCAACATCCCCACTCTGAGCCAGTAATCAAGGAGCCTGAATCCTCACCACTGACACTGAAGAGGGACGTTCACTTGGAACAAAAATGGATGCTCCCAGTATTTCCAGATGCAGCTCTCTGCATCAAGCACAATTTCCCTTAATAGCACATAGGGAACACACTCAGTCTGGGTGCTGGTATTCCCTCTCTCTCCAGATTCCCAATAAGATTCCTCACTGGCACAGCTATAGAGTTGAGTCTGCAGCCAAGTGTCCAAGCCAGGTCCTCCACCACTCTCTCTGTGAAACCAGTGCTTTGTGTCCCTGCTCTAAGCAGCTGACACACCCACACACTGTTGGAGATTTGATTTTCACAGAAACACACACACACACACACACACACACACACACACACACACACACACACACACACACACACACACACACGCACACACACACACACACACACACCTGGGAAAGGCTGCCACAGATTAATTAGCTATTCCCCCTTCTGCCCAGACTATAAGGTAGTTAAACTCTAACGTCAGCTACTCTAAGGCTATTACAAGGGCACCCAATTATACTGAGTGAAATTAATATCAATACAAATGATAATGTTTGCCTAAGGCAGTAAGGCTTTCAGGAGTGGCCACAAAGTCACCAAATAGATATAACTCCTCTCAAAGTTTAAAATATTGTCTAAAGGATCAGCCGCAATAAAAGTTTAAATAGATAATAAAATAACATTTATTTTATTTATTTATTTATTTTACATTTCTTGACCGGGATAGTCTGACTGGATGCATGTCCATTTTCAGCGGAGGCCTGGGGAGAAAAGCTCCAAGGGTAAGCAGATACAGCATTACATAATACCAGCATTACATATTACAAACAGACTATTTACAGAGATTACATAACTAAGCAAGTTAAACAAGTTCCACAGGTTAGAGTTAATCCTGAGCACAAGTCAGGATTAAATTAAATTACACAGTAAACTGGTTAACAGATTTTTACACATTCTAGAGAGAGTT
The DNA here is from genome assembly GCF_019279795.1 of Protopterus annectens. Lineage (NCBI taxonomy): Eukaryota > Metazoa > Chordata > Ceratodontiformes > Protopteridae > Protopterus > Protopterus annectens. Next base: position 590,198,699 of record NC_056733.1, on the reverse strand, counting down.
GGCCAGGCTTGATACATTGACATAGCCAGTTAAGTGACAAATATTGTTTGAGTCTAGTTTTAAATTGACCTTAGGTGGAAAGTAAGGTGATATCAGCTGGAAGAGAGTTCCAGGATCTACTTACAGAGTTTGCAAAGAGAGAGTCACTGGCTGTGTTATTAATTTTGCTAGTCTGAATTAGTAGTTTGTTAGAGGATCGAGGCAGTCTAGGATTGTTATAGGGGATGATAATATTTGTAAGTGCAGGAGTATTGTCCAGATTATAGAGGATTTTATAGGCCATAATCCATTGGTTATACTGGATTAGGCTGGGCAGTTCAAGCCACCCAAACTGATTTAGATTGATGCAATGATGTGTCCTAAAAGGCAGCCCAGTGGCAAACCTGGCAATGTGGTTGTAGCAAATTGAGAGTTTGTTAAGGACAGTCTTGTTTAAATTTGAGAGTAGAAGGTCTGCACACAGAAGGGTTGAAAGAAGGTGAGAGCGAGCTATGGCAATTTTAACTGGAGGGGTTAGGAAGGCTTTTATTCTGTAAAGTGACCCTAGTTTCTTATTGATGGTTTTGATAGTTTGGTTAACATGTAGGTCGAATGTTAGATTATTGCTATGATGACACCAAATAGTTTTGTAGAGGGGTCAGGGGAGATTATTGTGCCATCATTTGAATTTATGGTAAAGGTGAAAGCGGTAGACCTACATGTTGGTGAAAATAACAGCATTTTCATTTTTTGGGGATTTAGGATCAGATGACATTCAGAAAGCCAGTTTTCTATTGTATTAAAGGTGGTTTGGGTAGCTGACCATAACTCTATTGGAGATGTGGCTGAGCAAATCAGAGTAGAGTCATCAACATATTGGATACAGCTGATTTTTGGGATGACAGTATAAAGGTTGTTAATGAAAATGGAGAACAGAAAGGGCCCTAGTATAGAGCCTTGTGGTACTCCAGGGGTGTTAGGTAGAAGGTTAGAGAGTTTGTTCTGCCAGAGGACAGCCTGCTGTTGACCATTCAGGTAGGACTGAAACCAGTGAAGGGCTGTAGTATCTAGACAGAATGTTTGCAGGGTGTGGATTAAAAGTTGGTGATCAACCATATCGAATGCCTTGGGAAGATCCAAGAAGAGGGCTGAGGATATATAATTATTGTTGCAATTATGGTTTATGGTGTTGGTAAAGGCTAGGAGGGCTGAAGTAGTGCTGTGATGAGGACAAAAGCCATGCTGAGTGTCTGCCATAAGGTGATTCTGGATTAGGTGGTGCATGAGTTGTCTATGAATACATTTTTCCATAATCTTTGCAAGTGGAGAGAGTATAGCTATTGGCCTATAATTGGAGAATTCAGTAGAGCTGCCTACTTTGTAAAGTGGGATTACATAGGATATTTTCCAGATGGTGGGAATTTTAGCTTCTACTATGGTTCGATTGATTAGTATTGAAACAGGGTAAGCAATAGCATCAGCTGATTTTTGTAGGTACACAGCAGGGAGCTGATCAGCAGAAAGTGAAGTGGGTTTTAATTTTTTGATCAAGGTACGGGTAAGTGAAGTGGCGACTGGTTGGAAGCTGAATGCGAGTAGGTTTCTAGGGGTGCTACTTTCAGGACCAGGGGAGCTAGGAGGTAGTTGGCTATTAGGGCTTGAATTGTCTCAGTAAAGAATCGGTTAAAACTGTCAGAAACATCTTCAGGGGTTTTATTAATAGTAGCAGCAGGGATTGGGGTTGAAGTTTGTCCAGGATGTAGCAGATTATTTAAACCTGCCCAAAACTTCTGAGGGTTATTTTGATTTACTATCTGTAAATTACAGTAGTATTGTTTTTTGTCTTGTAAAATTGATTTTTTGGTTTCTTTCCTGGATTGCCTGTATTTAATGTGCTCTTGGGGGTCTTTAGAAGAATGCCATAAAGCCCATGCTTTGTTTCTAAGGGTAATTTTGAGTTTAGACTCTTTAGAAAGCCATGGCACAGTTTTTGCCTTGGTTCTCTTTGAACGAACAGGTGCATGCAAATCAAGGATCTCAAGGAATTTGTTGTTAAAGTATGCTACTGCTTCCTCTAAGGGGAGGTGTTTTAGAATAGACCAATTACATGAGTTTAGTTCTTGTTGGAATTTGGCAGGGTCAAAGTTTTTATTGTTTCTAACCTTTCTGAGTAAGGGTTGTTGGGAATTAATAGCTTTGTGCTTAATTACATATGTGAGAAGGTGATCGCTTAGGCCACTAAGGAGGGTACTAGAGGTGTACAGTTGGGGGTGACTATTTATGAGTACCCAGTCAAGTATGCTTTCTTTTTGGTTGGGTTTATCTATCCCAGTAGGGGTGCATATGATTTGTGTAAATACATGCAGGTTAATATGGGTGGTTGGGGATTCTGAGGAACAGGTGCCCCAGTCTGTGTTAAACTCTTCAAGTAGTAGGGTTTCTTGGGGGTAGTGACATGATAGCCAGTGCAGGATATCTTCAAGTGTAGATATATTGTTACCTGGGGGAATGTATATACAGATGATATTAATGCATTTATTTTTATTAAGAATCTCTGAGTTATTAATCTGAGGTGGTTGTATTACATCTATGGTGACATTCAACTCCGATTTATAGAGTACAGCTACCCCACCCCCCTTCCTCGAAGCTCGATCCAGCCTGTGTATGTTGTACCCAGGTGGTAACACTTCATTGTCTTTAGTGTTAGGTTTTAACCAGGTTTCAGATAAACAGAGAATCTCAGGGGAGTGGACATCCAGAAGTGCATGCAATTCATGTACCTTGTTATTAATGATATTGAGATGACAGGCTAGGAGAGAGTGAGTTGGCCTATTAATTGTAGGTTTGTAGCTTAGATTGCAAGTAGAGGGGGTATGTGTATCTGAAGTGGGTGGGCCAGGGTTGGGGTGAATATCACCGCCAAGTATTAGGTTAAGTCTATACTTGGTGATGAACTTCAGGAATTTGTTTATTAGTTTGTGGTAGTGTTTGGATCTAGAGCTAATGTGCCTGGGGTTGAGATGTTGATAGACTGAACAAGATGTTGGATAGGACCTGGTACTGTAAGTATAGTTGAAGGTGGGAGGATTTACAGCTGGGGTGATAGTATGGCCTTTTGAGACCTGAAATCCCATGAGAAACTGGTTTTCATACAAGGTAAGGAGGTATGGTGCGAACAAGAGGGGTAGTAAAGAGAAGTATATCATTATCTGTGATTCAGCTAGTGAGGTAAGGAACTGTTTTACCTGGTGATGCAACACCAGAAGATAGACTGGTGAGGTAAAGGTACTGGAAGGGGGATGGGAGAATGCCAGATGAAAGCTAATAGGTGCTATTAAAATGTAGGTAGAAGAATGGGGGTGGGAGGAATTATCCCAGATGAAAGCAGATAGGATCTAGAAAGTGGGGGAGTGGCTATAGTACTATAAATTTAGAGGTACTGGGAGCAGGAGGGAATTGGGGGCAGGGAGGGGAGCGAAGAGAGCCCGAGCGTAGTGAGGGTGAACGTAGGGGGCTATTGCAGTTTACAAGGTTTCCTAAGGTGTCCTAAAGCTATAAGGTAAGTATTATAGCTGTTAATGTAAGAGTCAATTTACTTAAGTTACAGGGGAAGGAGGCAAACACTCAAGTAGAAAAAAATAGCCCTATAGCTGGCCAAAATGGTGACCTGCTTAATTACACAGCACTGTAAGTGAAAGCTTAACAAATGCTTTTTGTGTGCAACCTACTCTGCTTAAATGCTGAGAGAAACTGATTTTGTTATGGTGACCAAATGCAGTCCTGTAGACTCCGTTTTGTATGGAAATGTAGAGTTCAATCTGCTTAAATGCTGAGAGAAACTGATTTTGTTATGGTGACCAAATGCAGTCCTGTAGACTCCGTTTTGTAGGGAAATGTAGAGTTCAACTAGGAAAAGAGAAAAGCAGAGATTCTAGAGTAAGCATGAAGGCAACAACGGGCAGTTATTTTATAATAATACATTCAGAAATGTTTGAGGGTGAGGGGGTAAAGTAGCACACTTCAGAATGAACTAAGATGTATAGCTAAGAAACCTAAGCAAGAGAGCAATGCCAGATTTTAAAGATATACCAGTAAAACTAAATCAAATGTTCACAATTGTACAACTGGAAAATTGCCAGTAAAAGCTCTTCAGGTATAGCTAGCCCAAGTTATTCAAGTCATAAAAGCACTTCTTCAATGTGTGTGTGCAATTTAAGCATTAAAAACACATGCAGCAAGTAGGAGCTCTGATTATACACTTTCTCTAGGTACAGTTTCAGTTTAAACACAAATATTACCACAGAAATTCAGTAAAGTCACCAGCTACTTATAGAGCCTCTGCAAAAAAAAATAGAGCAGTCTGTGCAGAATCAGAATTTAGCAGCAGGTCATTCAGTTACACAAAAAACTCCATACAATGAAGAAACTTACTCTGAGTCACAGCAGATCAGCCAAGGGGGGAAGAGAGAGGGAAATCCTAAGCACCTATATTTGAAAATGATAGCTGTACTGAATTGTAGCAGTTTAACCTGTTTGAGGAAAGAGGGGGTGGGGGGAAAGAGAAGGCATTAGGAGTGGTTACAGGGAATACCCTGATTGACTCAAGATACCACACCAGAGGTAAGTTGAATGTAAGGGCCTAAAATCTGCACTCAGCACTATGTTATTTGCACTCAGTAAATGGAACATGAAAATACTAATGATCTATCTACAATAAACACAAGAGTTTAAATCACAGGAAATATTAAAATAACACAGATGAACAGAGTCACACAGATAAAGAAAGACAGTATTTAACTAATCTCACTATATTTTCCTGATTGATCTAAATAATTACTATTGCCTGGTAACTTACTAGAGCAAGGCAAGATGAAGTAGGTGAGTGATTGTCCTTCTTTGTCAGGTTCAAAAATCAGAGTGCTCAGAGACTTCTCTCTCTTCTGGTATTAAAACATCATTTTTGTCCTAGATTACAGAATGACATCACATATATCTGATCATCTGACTTCTGGTTCCCATGCTACCCTCATTGCTAGAAACTGAACCAGAATTTAGCACATATGTGTTACCATATACACAGATAGAGCTTTGCTGAGATGTGTTATAGCATCTGGAAGCTATAAAACCATAAAACACTTCCACTTTTCCTACAGGAGCTAATAAGACATTCTCTGACACAGACATTTAGTCTCTGACTGCAATCAGAACTGTAAGATACAATCTTTATTGCCTAAACCAGGTAATTTAATTTCAGGATATTTTTCTAAATGTTAGCTGGGGCTGAGCTTATCCTCTTCTCTTCCAGTATCCTCTGTTAAAACATATACATTTAATTAGACACAATAGAGTAAGAACCCACTGTTGGTACCTTTTTTAACACAAGGAGCTTTACAAATACATTTTTCAACATAAGCATCTGTATAAATCAGTATGATATACAAATGACATATAATTCTTTACAAAATTACAGCTAGCTGAGCTGGCACATGTTACACATCCACTGCCCTACTTCTCCTGGCATAGCTGGCAATACCTCACATCGTCACATCTCTCCCCACTTTGAAGAGTCAAGCTGGTTTCTCAAGTGACTCTGTAGAAACATTGCTTGAGAGGAATGAGCCTGTCTTGGAATACATTAAACCATACCCTCTCTTGAGAACCCATCTGCATTGGCATTGCTAACCGCACTACAATGCAGCACTGTCATGTCATATACCTACAAACCTAGGCTCCACCTTAGTAACTTGACATTTTGCTGGCTGGCTCAATGTAGCCATAGATCGCCCTCAGACTCCTCCTGCTGCCTACTGCAAATACTCAGCACAAGGGCCTCCCTATCATGGTAAGGCTTCATCATGTTAGCATGGTACAGTTTGTGCCCATGACTCCTACCTAGCATTTCTACCATGTAGTTAACATCAATGATCTTCCTTACCACTTTTAATGGTCCCTCCCAAGCTGCCTGCAGCTTATTTGTATCTGGCAGGAATGAGCACCATAACCTGCTGTCCCACAGCATACTGTCTGGCTCACACATTCCTGCCATACCAGACCTTTCTCTGCTATTGGGCTCCTGCCAGATTCTTCTGGGCCAAGCCAATGAACTCCTTAAGCCTTTTCCTGAGGTTTAGGACATATTCTACAGCAGACTTCTTGTGGAATTTACACTCACCCTTCCACTCATCATGAATCAAATCTAAAGGCCCCCTCACCCTATGTCCATACAGCAACTGAAAGAGTGAAAAAACATGTATAATTCTGGGGTACCTCTTTGTATGCAAACAGCAGATGGGACAAATATTTGTCCCACTATCTCTCAAACTGGTCTGCAAATGCCATAGCATGGTCTTTAGTGTAGAGTTTAACCTTTTCGCAAGACCATTAGTCTGGGGATGGTAGGGGTGGTCTTTAGGTGCTTCACCCTACAACACTTCCACAGACAAGCCAGCAGTTCTGACATGAAATTGGCACCTCTGTCAGTCAGTATTTCTCTCAGGAAACCTACCCTGCTGAAAACCTCTAACAAAGCATTTGCCACCTTCTCTGCCTCAATGGAGGGCAGAACCATCGCCTCAGGTTATTTGATAGCATAATCTACTACCACTAGGATATACTTTTTCCCTGTGGAACTTGGGCTACTCAGAGGTCCCACAATATCCATAGCTACCCTCAGAAATGGATCCACAATCACCATCAAAGGCATCAAAGGAGCCTTGACCTTGTCTCCTGCCTTGCCTATTTTTTGGCACTGCTCACAGGTCCTGTAGTACTCTGTCATATCTCTTGCAATCCAAGGCCAGTAGAGGTTCTGCATAATACATCTCTTGGTATGCTTTATATCATATGACCTTCAAAAGGAATGTCATTGGTTATGGCTAGACATGTCAGACAGTAAGCTCTAGGGACTACCCACTGCTGTATTACCTTACTCTATAGGTTCATAGGTAGGTACTAGGCTATCGGCTCAATGGCCTAAATAAGCTTAGCCAACAAGGTTCCCTGGCTTACGCCACCCAAAAAGTTATTTTCCTGTGCTCCTGTTAAGCAGAGCCACAGAAGTGATCCCCAGGGTGTATTTTCTATTTCCCATTAACTTGTAAAGATTTTTCTTGAAGAGTACTCATGAGGAACTTTGCTTGACATAGATGGATAGCTTGTTCCAGAGTATGGGAAGTCTCTGGGACAGGAATCTATCCTTCCAGCATGTCTATCCCTCCAGCATGTCAGAATAAACAGCCCTTGCAGGTCTTGAACCCAGGACCCTCTACACTATAGTCACAGCACTTAACCACTAAGCCACCACAGCTGTTAAATAGCCCTTGCAGGTCTTGAACCCAGGAACCTGCACACAACTGCCAACGCAATTTACCAGTAAGCCACCTCAGATAGCCCTCCCTCAGGGGTCCACTCCCTATATATAGTAACCCTTTGTTCCAGTATACAGACCCCCCCTTTTTTCTTGAGGATCAGATGCCTCCCTACCAACCTACCTCAAGTCTCTTAGTGTAGGGTCCGAGAGCTGAGCCTTTCTCAACCCTATCTTTGTGACTCCTCCCAGTTCCCTTTCCACAAGAAGTCTGGTATCCTCTGACAGCAGTGGCTCACTGTCAGCCTGGGTGCTACCACTCACCTCTGCCCTTGTAGTAACTCTGTCCAAGGGAACATCAGTACCTACCAGCATCTATGGCTCACCCTCAGACTCACTGCTACAGGGTAGCTCCCTCCCTAAAATAGCCACCTCACCAGGCCTGGCTTCAGGTGTGGGGTCTATCTGGGTCTCCCTTAGGCTACCAGACCCACATACCTATCTCTAAGCCTGACAGTCTGTAACTGCATGCACACAAGGTACTGCATTATCAAAATCATTCCCTATCAAGGCATCTGCAGGGATATCCTCAAACACACCTATTTGCTTGTTTCCTTTTCCACCCTCCCAGTCAAGGTGAACCCTGGCCAAAGGCATTTAGAATGGGGTCCCTCCTAAAGCTCTGACTGCAGTAGACTACCCAAGCAAGTACTGCTCTTCTTTAACCACTGCAGGCTTCACAATGGTTATGTCAGAGGCTGTGTCTGTCTTAACAGTGGCCTGTTTTCCATCCACTAAGATCGGATATAAACTCCGGTGATAGTTTGGTACCCCTGTTGTCTCCAGACAGCTTACCACTAACATACTGTTATTCCCACTTGCTGGCTCCCTCACCTTTTATTCCCCATCTTGCCTCCATGGACATCTGTATAATACATGGCTCCACTGGTTACATTTAAAGCATTTAACCATTGCATCTGACCACGTACCTGAACTAGAAGCTTCCACTGTTATTGGTGGATTCTCTTGGGGTGGTTGAGGCTGCCCACCATGGGTTCCTTTATATCCATGTGCAGCACTGGGTATCCCTTTCCTGTGCAGTGATGCCCTGCTTGCTAAATAGAGCTCCCCTTTTTTCCTCCAGTTGATCTGCAGAGTTACATTCTTGGTCTGCCAACCAGATTCTTATGTCTTCAGGCAAAGTGCTAACGATTTGTTCCCTCACCAAAAGGTCTGCCAGCCTTTCAAAAGTGATGGCCTGACATACACTCACCCACCTCTGAAAAAAGTGCTTAACTCATCAATATAATCACACAAACTTTTATCTGTCTTGCATCTATGCTCACAAAACTTTTTTTGTGTAACCTTCAGGTGTTAACTTAAAACATTCAAGTAAACATTTCTTTACTTTATCAAAATTTAAACAATCAATATCAGAGAATTTAGAAACAGCAGTTACAGCTTCCCCATGGAGTAAAGGGGTCAGGAACTGTACCCAGAGCCCTTGGTCAACATTATACTGTTTACATACTGTTTCAAATATATGAATAAAACTATCAGAATTATCACCCTCTGTAAACGGTGGAAGAAATTTACTGACCTTTATTGTTTCTGGGGTTTGGTTATTCCCTTCCCCATTACCTCCAAGACCCTGGCAAAGAGTCAGCATTTCCCTCTCATGCTGATGCTGCTTCTCATTTTCTTCAGCCTCCAAACACTGCAGTCTCTCTGCTGATTCTAATTCCATCTGTTTCTCATTTTCTTCAGCCTCCAAACACCACAGTCTCTCATTTTCTTTGGCCTCCAAACACCGCAGTCTTTCTGCTGATTCTGATTCCATCTGTTTCTCCTTTTCTTCAGCCTCCAAACAGTGCAGTCTCTCTGCTGATTCTAATTCCAAATATTTGCCCTCAAGTTCAAGTCTCTCCAGATGGACTTTAAGTTCTCTGAGGAAAAAGTAAACTGTTCTGTTTCTGAGGGCTGCAAATCCCCATCACCAGACTAGTTATCCTCCAGGTTGCTGGTCTCAGCTGAGACAAAGGCTAAAATCATCTCCTCTTTAGTCAGGTTAGCATGCATTATTCCTTTGGCTTGACACACCTTGGCCAATTGGGTCTTTGTCAGCTTTCCATAATCCTCTGCTGACATCTTTTCCTGCTTTCCCTGACTAAACTAAACTAACAAAAATAAATAAAAACTATTGTGAAAATAAAACTCTATATGTTTACCCTATGGTTTCTTGAGAGTACAACTACCTTCAGTGACAACTGCCTACAGGTTACAGAAGTTCAATTAATATTGACAACACTGCTCTCTAATATGTGAGATCCCCAGTCTGGGCCAGTAATCAGGGAGCCTGAATCTTCACCACTGACACTGTTGAGGAACATTAACATGGAACAAAAATGGATACACCCAGTATTTCCAGATGCAGCTCTCTGCATCAAGCATAATTTCCCTTAAGAGCACACAGGGAACACACTCAGTCTGCAGGCTGGTTTTCCCTTTCTCTACAGATCCCCAGTAAGACTCCATACTGGCACAGCTATAGAGCTGAGTCCACAGCCGAATGTCCAAGCTAACTCCTCCACCACTCTCTCTGTAAAACCAGTGCTTTGTTTACCTGCTCAAAGCAGCTGATAAACACTCTTGGAAATTTGATTTACACACACAGACACACACACACACACACACACAGACACACACACACACACACACACACACACACACACACACACACACACACACACACACATACACACACACCTTGAAAAGGTGGGCACAGATGTATTGGCTATGCCCCCCTACTGCCCAGACTATAAGTTAGTTACACTGCCATCAGACACTCCAAAGCCAGCTACTCTAAGGCTCTTACAAGGGCACCCAATTATACTGAGTGAAATTAATATTAATACAAATGACAGCATTTGACTAATGCAGTAAGGCTTTCAGGAGTGGCCACAGTGTCACCAGATAGATATAAATCCTTTCAAAGTTTCAAATATTTTCTAAAGGACCAGCCACAATGAAAAGTTTAAATATATTTAATAATAAATAATAAAAGAACATGAAAATACTAAATATGTATTTACAATAAAGAGCATAGTTTCAGCCACAAGAAATATTAACATAACACAGACTAATAGATTCACACAGATACAGAAAAACAGTACTTAATTAATCTCACTATATATTCCAGATTGATTTAAAGAATTACTATTCCCTGGTCACTTACTAGAGCAAGGCAAGATGAAGTAGGTGAGTCATTGTTCGTCTTTGTCAGTTTCCAAAAACAAACTGCTCCGAGACTTCTCTCTCATCTGGTATTAAAACATAATTTTTGTCCTAGATTACAAAATGGCATCACATGCATCTGGTCATCTGACTTCTGGCTCTCATGCTACCTCCATTGCTAGAAACTGAACCAGAATTTAGCACTTATGTGTTACCATACTCACAGATAGATTGTTATGTTCGAATGGGAATCCGAGTTTTTGTTTAAATGTGATTATTTTCAACATATTACTTACTATACAAGGTTTTTGGATGATCTATTTGTGTTATGGAACGGCCCTGCTGATAACATTAATTCCTTTATCAACTATATTAATAATACAACTGATTTTTTAAAATTCACTTATACCATCAATGACAGTGGTATAGCATACTTAGACACCTACATCAGTCATGGTGATGGAGGGTTTGTATCGCGTATACATAGAAAGGAGACCTTTTCTAATGATTATTTAGAGTTCAGCAGTAATCACCCAAAACATGTATTCAAAAACGTATTCAAGGGGCAGTGTATTAGAGCAGCCCATATGTCATCGACTAGAGCAATAATGATTAAAGAACTAGACTTTATCAAGTCAATGTTTAGTGTTAGAGGATATCCTGAACCCCTATTGAATGACGTTGTTAGATACATTGTCAATGAGTGGGGTAAAAAGTATGTACCATTACTTGGACATTTAGGATGCGATGCTTCATTACATGTAAATAAAACAAGTGTGGATCATAGTAATAGAGTTTGTGTGTTAATGTACTCTCCAGAAATACAATATATTGAAAATATTATTAAGCAACATTGGAATCTGATAACTATGGATGATGAATTAACTAAGGTATTGGGTATGTATCCTAGGTTTGTTTATAAGACGGGTTTCAATATTAAATGGATTTTGGAATCTAATACATATGACAAAAAAAGGGAAGATTAAAGGAACCAGAAAATGCGGAGCATGTCACCAATGTTGTGTAGTGAATGAAGTTGAGGGTTATAAATTGGACAATTTCAATAAGACATACATTCAGTGTAGGGGGGGCAATTGCAATACTTAATTTTTAGTTTACATAGCAACATGTGTCACATGTTCCGCATTTTATATAGGAAACACCGAGAGGCAGTTGAGACGACGTATCTATGACCATCTTTATAGCATTAGAACTAAAGATAAGAAGAATGCCCTTTACCGACATATATTTAAAAGTGGTGACACATCATTTTAAATTTGCCATCATTGATCAGGTTGGCATAACATCGTATGGAGGAAATGTCAAAGCCCTTTTAGCTATGAAGGAGAGTAAATGGCAGATACTCACAGATTCCACTAGACCTCCGGGTATCAATGATTTTATTAGCATTAAACCATTTTTGATTTTGGCCTAGACACCATGTTTGATTATGGCCTAGTGCCGAATTTTTCATTTACATACACATTTTGATTATCCAGATAAATGGTTGTATATATTTTTAAGATTAGCTGGTTTTGTATTAACATTTTACCCTCATGGTTCATTATGGATAATTTACAAAACAAAAATTGTTTATTGTTTTTTATAAGAACTGTTGATAATTATATGATGCATAATTTTCATTATTTGGAATGGTTTAGGGACTCATGTCAATACAGAATCACATATTTTGAGAAGTTTTTGTATATCTTTACATATATTATTCTGTATATATTTTTTCATGTATATATTTTCATATTATTTTATGTGTTTCATGTATTTGTATGAGCATATAGATTTTATATAACATTTGGGATAGTATATGTCAAATATTGATAGGTGATATGAGTTGTTAATTGATTTTAATATACTAGTTGTATGTTTTTTAAATAATACTAGGCTATATCTTTAAATGTTAATATGTTGGAATTTTTTTCTGGCGCCTAAAAGTGTATTTAATGGATGCAGAACCACCTGGTGTTGTTCTGATGAAGTCTGCAATAGTCAGATGAAAGCGCTTAACCGTTAGCTTTGGTGGATTTATTGTTCTTCTGTTCTTCTGTTTTTGGCAATAAATTTGTGTTCACTGTCCGAGCCGAGGAGTTATTGTGTTTCAGCATTCCAGTACCAGATTTCTTACTTTGTGACATACACCAATGTATAAAAAGAACACACCAGAAATTAGGCATGCTTTATCGGAACAAAAGATTCTTAACTCCTGATGCTAGACTCACTCTTGGATAGGCCCTCCTCCTCCCTACCCTCCTATATGCAGCCCCAGTCCTTACCAATATTCAGGCCACCACTCTTAATAAACTTCAACAAACTTACCATAAAATAGCCAGATTCATTACTAACTCCCCATACAACTCACACCACTGCACTGCCTTAAACTCTCTCCAGTGGCTTGAACTTCCCCAACTATTGCTACTTTATCAATTTCACATGCTTCACTCTATCCTTTATAAACCCTCCTCCTGTCCATCTCTCTCTGGCTTAGTCTCTATCTACACTCCATCCTGAACCCTCCGTACTTCTAATCAACAACTGCTTGATATTTACCACCCAACAAAGTCTGTAGGCAAACTACTCTATAAACACTCTGTCACCCATGCCTGGAACAGACTTCCCCTTGACTTACATATAATTTCACACACCTCCCATTTTAAAACCAAACTAAAAACATATTTTCTCAATTCTAGAACCTGCCTTTGCAATGACCCCACTTAGTCTCCCCCCCACACTCTCCCTTATTAAGGACCCCACTTAGTCCCCCCTTTCACCTTGCATAAGGTATTTGCATAATGCCACATAAACTGTAGAATTATATATTTACTTTGTTTTCTGCTCTACCTAATGCATTATCTCACTGTAAAATTATATGTTTTTAATGTCTTTTTTTGCTCCTTCTCCATACTTGGAACTTTAACTTGTTTGTATGTACTCAACAAATGTAAAACTTTTGCTCTGTATAATTGTTTCTCACCTCATTATTTTTATATTAATATGATACTCTGTAATAGAAATGCATTGTTGGAGCTTTTCTCTTCGGGTCTCCACTAAAAATGGGCCACAAGCCCAGTTGGACTAACCCGGTTAACAAACGTCAATAAATAAATAAAAATAAATAAATAAATAAATTCCAGCTAGCTGTGCTGGTACATGTTACACATCCACTCCCCTACTTCTCCTGGCATAGCTGGCAATACCTCACATCATCACACATGGATGCTAATTTCTTGGCATCCACGTCTCCAACACATAATAAGTCAGTTAGCCTCTGTGACCTGATTATAATCCTCTATATTATGTTTGTTGACTGAGTTATACACTGAACTAAGATCAATTTTCAGTAAAGGCATGGGAAGAAAAGATCCATTAAATAATTAATATAAAATTATTATTGAAATGGGAACATTTTAATATATATTTTCATAGTTTAAGACACTAAAAATAGTAAAAAAAGTAATTTTGATGGGAATATTTTACTGAGAGTACATATTTGGAACTCTGCTGCTAAGTATTGTAATTCCAAGAAGTAATTTCTGCTTTGTCTCTTTGGGGCTTCCATGTGAATGCCATATGTGCAGGTCTGTGGCACCATTGACTTCACTTCTGCTAGATAGTAGTTACACTCAAAACTTTTACATCAGGGGTGAGGAAAGAAACTGTCTCAGACTTTCAGCTTTGGAAATACTGAATCAATCTCAGCTAAATCATATGAACACAAAAATATTCTTAACAGAAAGGGATCCTCTCAGAAAACTACTGCTAAAACTACTCATCATCAAACACCACTTTTTTATTTGATCACACAAAGAAAGATTCTGAGGCATTATTCCCATTAAAGAAAACATTGATACAGAAAACAAAGAACTGAATGCAACACTTGAATACAGCTAACATGAATCTTTCCCATTTTTGAACATTGAGAAACACATTAATTTTGCACTGAAAATGTGAAGATGAAGAAGAATTTATACATTTGCTGCTTTCTGTTCTGTTTTTTTTCCAGGCAGTAGTTATTTATTTGACACCTGAAATGTCATTAACTATAGATTGTTAGATTATTTATTCCTTGTTGCTGCCTGTAATCCAGTGTGAGTGGTAACACAAAATTCTTCAAACATTCAGAGTATGCATTATCAATTATTTCCGACCAACTGGATATTTGCAGAAATAGAAAGGAATGTTGAAGGGAAAGAATGAAAGAAAAGTCCTAAACTCTCTCTTGGACTGCGATAGTAGAGAGAGTTCATATGAAGACAGAACCCCTTCACAATTAAAACTCAAATAAGGCTACTTACACAGGATCCTGCAACCAATAAGTGTTTCAAACAAAGGTAATGGCAGATAGAAATATAACATTTCTCAGGAGAAAGCATGGTTTGCAAAATCAAGGGGTCATTTTTTGTATCACATATCTCAAATTCCAAAATAAAACAAGAGTTCATACAGGGATCTTCAAGTGAAGGATACCTCTCAAAAACATATGGGCTGTTCTGGTCTTAGTTACAGAATGTCCCAACTACATAGGTTCATAGGTTCATAGCTGTGTAATAGGTTAATGCCCCCTGGAGCCTTTCCAAGCCTAGCCCATAGATGTGCCCTGGCATCTTGCTGCCCGATGTTAGTTCCCAGTGTCTCTATCAGGTAGAGCCACTGGAGTGATCCCCGGGGTGAACTTTCTATTACCCATCCACTCATCAAGATTTCTCTTGAAGAGGAACAGCAAGGTGCTCTTCTTGACATGTATAGGAGGTCTATTCCAGAGCATGGGCAGTCTCTGGGTACAGTTAGTACAACACACGGGACTATATCAGGGAAAGAATATTCAGATAAAAAGTTATAAAAAGAAGGCAACCATTCAGTACACTATTCAAAGGGAAATTAGCAAAGCCTGGATGACACAGATAGGTTTATATACCAAAATAGTTTCCCGTTATAAAATATATCTGCTATAAAACAGCTTTGCTGTTGCCAATAAATTAGGAGTCTCCAACAGAAAAAGTACTAAATGGATAAATTCTGTCAAAGTTATGTCTTTAATATTATGTGTGTCACCATAAGAAGCAAACAATGAAATACATCAAGGGCAAAACAACTA
The DNA here is from genome assembly GCF_019279795.1 of Protopterus annectens. Lineage (NCBI taxonomy): Eukaryota > Metazoa > Chordata > Ceratodontiformes > Protopteridae > Protopterus > Protopterus annectens. The sequence continues at coordinate 590,183,073 of NC_056733.1, read as the reverse complement.
GTTCTAACAAATAATGAGAAATGGGGTCTGTATTACCATAGAATGTAAATCCACATGCTCTATGATGCAGTCTCTGGTATGAGAGCAAGAGACATTACCCCCTGTTCTAACTGACAAACATTTACTGAAGCGAGGGCATACAAGAGACAGTTTTAATGAAACTGCATTTTGCAGAAAACACATGTATTTTATAAAAATCACTTTAGATCATGGAACAGTCAAGCAGAAAAGGGGGACTTTTGCACTGAATGTTGAGACTAAGAAAGGTTTACTTGCAGAGTAGGGCTGCCATATTTTCAGATGCCCAAAGTAAGACATATTTTATGGAAATGTGCAATTTTGCAGAACAAAGTCTACCTATAAACAGTGCAAAGGACTGGAATCACTTTGTTGCCAAAATAAAAGCTGACTTTTATGAAGATTGTGTTGTTTCTCTTGTTTTATATCATATTAAGTTGTTTTGGATACAAAACAATTGTTTTATGTTACTATAAGAGGGAAAAAGTCCTCATCCAGTGCAGGCATTCAGCACTAAATGTGGCTGTTTTGAAATATTCTGCAGGAACTGTAAAAATATAGTTATCTGAGTTATGTGAGTATACTGATTGTAACAGCAGACATCCAAATATGGGGTCATTGCTACAAGGTAGATTACCCAAAGGCAGATATAAGTCCATGATTTGATCCATTTCATCAGCTAGACACTGCAAAATGACATGTAGATATGCCTTCTCATGTTGTGAGCTTTTTTTCTTGTAAGATATTGTTTTTTTTTTGAGAGAGTGAGTAAAAAAAAAACAACAAAAAATGAAGTGTTGCATCAATCATTCTGTTTAATGTGATTTGTTTTACAGCATCACTGAAAAACTCAACAAACTGCAGTATTAGAGTCAGTGAAGAGAGTGACAGATTAATATTTTTTAAAATGCTTCCACTATGAGTGAACAAAGTTCAACTTGCCAAGTAGCAAATGTATATATACCAACTCCACAGTTGCACCAACCCATAGAAGGGGAAATTACCCCCAAAAAGGGCATCACTGCTAGCACAACTCACCAACAGTGATTTCCTATGGAGGAGCTTGGATTCTCAGTGGGTTGACTTTCAGGCAAACGATGCTTGAGAATTCAATCTTCTTCCACCCATAGGTTACCCTCTGGGTATAATCCAGGTAAGGACTAAGGTTGCTTTTTTTTCATTTTCTTTTCTTTCCTTTACGTTTTGTGCCAACCAGCTTTCCTTCATTGATGCAGGACATGGCATAAGCAAGTCTATTTCAATAGGTTGTACCAATCAATGTTATATTTATTTTACAAGACAATTAAAGTAAACTTCAGGACAGCCTCACCAAAACTGCTACCACCTAAGAGTCCCTCATTTTTCAATTTTCTTTAAAAAATTTACAGTAAAAGAATCAAAAGAAGTAAAAACAATGAAGAAAGAGAAGGAAGAAAGACAGACTCAGTAAGACAAAATGGCAGAATCAGCAGCTCCTGAAATATTCCAGGCAGTAACAAAATGCTGCCCTTTTAAATTTATTTTCTCTGTTTATCTTAGGGCTGTGCCACCAAATACCCTATTGGGCAAGTAAAGTAAAAATTCAAAACAACCTCCAAAACATTGCCAACACTTAGTATTCCATTTCTTGCTTCATACAAACAGCTGCAACCACATGGTTCCCATTTCTCATCTCAAGTGAGAAAAAACATTTGTCAGTGTTAGATATTGGCTTAAAACTAGTGAAAGGAAATCCAGTTGTCTCAAGCAGAACTCTAAACGTAAAAAAGTTTATTTCACAACTTAAAACACTTTTCGTCACCCCACATAGGGTAACTTCCTCAGAAATAAAAAACTGAAACAGAGTAACAGTTTTTAAACTAACCCACACTAGTCATCACATGACAAGATAAGCCAGTCATCATAGTAGTTCATTCAAACATGTGATCAATGTTTAAACAATGTATCGCACAAAGACAACCTATTAAAATCTTATTAATAGTACAATACATACGAATTAAAAACTAATTCTGAATAAAAATCTGTGTATTACAATATGTTTAATGTAATGTCAGTTGTGATACACAAAATTTTTCACCTACTTAAACTTCTTAACTTTGATTAATATTGGCTTACACTAGAACTGGACTAGAACATTATTGATTAAAGAGGTGTGGCAGTGAAATAAGAAATATAAGTCAGCTGACTAATACCAGTTTAGAAACTAATCCTTTATTGCAGTTTGTGTTTCTAGAACTGAAGTGCACAGGATTCACTTTACATTTGCCACAGGATGCCCTTGTTTGCACAAACAAAGATTATTGTGGTACGTTTTTCATTGTCATATGATGCCTTACTTTATACAGCTAAATTTGCTGTTCACTAGATTATTTTACTTCTGCCATATATGATGTACACTATGCAGTTAAACATCACTGATTGCTGGGTAATAGTTCAAAGGATGCCTTTGTCTGAGGGGCTGATATTGCACCACATTGGATTTAAATTAATAATTCCACAAGGAATGCTACAGCATGCAATTGCGTTGCAGTGTAAAATTAAAAACCTACCTTGCATGGCTGATTTTGTAGTGCACCAAATTTAGTTTAATACTGCTATGCAATAGTGTATATTGCATAGGTGAAGACTATTTGATTTAGATTAGCACTACCAGTAGATATCCTGCTTTGTGTGGTTGATATTGTTTTGCATTGGACTGGGTTATAACTGTGATGAGAAATATACATTGCATGTTTAAGACATGGGATTCCTTATCTAGGCTACATTGCTGATTTTGTGAGGCTTTATAATCCATATAACAGTGCCATGTCATTTACAGTTAGATAGCTTTAGATATGGATTATCTTTAATACTGATATGTTATGCATTTAGCTTCTACAGCTCTCAAAAACACAATGGATTCACTTTAGTACTGTTGTGCACTCAGTTTAAGATGGTCATGAGAAGCTCTGTGATGAAAGTTTGGTACAGCCAGCAGATGTTCCTTGTGTGGCTGATATTGCATTATACTGAACTTAAATATTCCCACAGAATTTTGCACATTATGTGATTTATAGTAGTGGATTCACTTTAGGGATGCTTTACTCTTTGCAGTTAGTCTAGTAACAAGTTGCATTCAGATTAGCAGTGTAATTAAATGTACATATAAACAGTATTTAGTTTGCTTTTCTACTGGCATGCTGGCATGGTATGCTTTAGGTTGCATGTCTGATTTTGTAGTGTCGTAGAATCAGTTTTAAAGTACCTGAGGAGGCTCAGGATTTCATGACAGAAAAGCACTGGATTAACTTCAGTTCTAGTATTGCAAGATATGGCAGATTTTGTAGTGCATTAGGCAAGTTTTAATACTATCATTGGGATGCTGTATGCTGAATTCAGAAACAACATGGAGCTCAATGGCCAGGCCTGTCATAAGCTGTGAGACTGATTGCATAAAGGAATAGACTCAGTTTATTACTGCTACACAATATGTTTTGTTGCATAGTTTTACACTACTGACTTGCAAAGGTAATAAGACTTTGCAGCTTATACAGCTGCCTTTATGCTGTCATCTGTTGTATGTATATAGTAATTTACAAATGCATTTGACCACAAGAGCACAGATCTAAGGTGATGCTCCTCTTCTGTTGATTTTCCAGTGGCATCTGCAGCACTACAAACTCAGATATCAACAGCTGGCTAGCCATGTTGCAACAAGCTGACATTTGTCAGAAGCAGGTCTCCTTATACGTAGATGACAAATTTGGTTTAGGTTTCTCACAGATTACAATGGAATAGCAATATGGTAGGAGCCATCAAACCCCTTCTCCAAGCATTTATGGATGTCATGGGGGGAACAGAGTTGGGGGGTTATTTTTATGGGCAGTGGTTCAGCACTGTGTGGCCACTTGAAGTTAAGGACAGGGAAAGTACTTCAGTCACAGATATGGAATTATTTCTGGTTGTAGTGGCTTTAGAAATATGGGAGGGGAGCAGATGAGAAACAGGGTGGCTTGACTTTGTGCAGATAATAACAGTGTAGTCTCTATAGTGAACAATCAGCTAGGGAGGTAAAGGGCTGTTAGGCAGGTTGATAAGGCATTTTACTTTTAAATACTTAACACTGAATGTGAAAGTCAAGACACAAAGCATACTGGACATTAATAACTCAACCACCAGATCCTTTCCTCCATAAGAGAAATTACCAGAGCCAAGGATGGATCCTTGGAAGAGGAGATGATGGGTGGCCAAGATGAGGAGATCAGAATCAATGACTCAAAGCACACTACCAGTGGAGCTGTAAGAGCAGCTCTGAAGATGGTGCTGAAGCCTTGTCCTTGAATCCTTGATCCAGGACTGTCTAAGCCCTGATAGCATTTGGGTAAAGTGTGCCAGAAACACTATCCCCACAGTCAAGTCAAAGTGAGGGTTGGCACTGAGGAGGCAGGCCCTAGGTTGAAGATCAGCTTCAAAAACCACCGGATCCAAGAAGCACAGCAGGGAAAGAGATAGTAGTCGGGGCATAGGACCTGTACCAACTTGTTTTCAAAGCCAAAAGAGGAGTTATGACTCCCACTGTGATCTTCCTCTTTTGAGAAAGCTTCTCATCAGATGATCTAGGTCCACTTCCAATGTGCCCTTTTAGTATCTGAAAGATCTCAGCAATGATAATGAGAGGGGTAAAGAAGAGATCCAATGTGATTCAATTTTGGACTAACCATGGATAGCTGATTGCTTGGATGAAACATCCCGCACAATAGGCTACAAGGTTGTGGAGTATATGTGGAGGTCTGAGCCATGGAAACATCCAGCCTCAGTGGTTTCATTGCCAAAGAGGGTTCTAAACTGCCTAAGGACCTCTTTCTCAACTCTGAATCCTTATGTTTGGAGACTTTCTCTGTTGGCTTTTTGGCTTTCACAGAGTCAGGGTATGGGGGCGATAGGTCCTTCAGAATCAACTTATTATTCCAAACTGCCAAGACTCTCAGACCAAACCATTTCAAATGTCACAATTCACAGACAAATGAGGCACCCCAATCACACAATACACAGACCATGAATATCTTGGGGTGGATTTTATGCCTGCACATAGGACACGTTTTAAAACTCCTTTCTTTATCCTTGTCCATCACTGGTACCTACAAAAGAGCATTCAACAAGACATAACAACCACAAAAAACTAACCTAACAACCAACAACCAACATGCCTGTATATATCCAAAAGAAAGAAAATATAAAGGGTGCTATCTCTAAGAGAAAGGTCTTTAAAATTATTATTTTTTTTGTTTTGATAGGAAAACCCAATGGTGGGAAGTCAATGACAGGGAGAGGAGGGAGAAAAAAGGGGATAAATCTGAACCACTAAGAGAGAAAAAACTGCTACCATTAGTAAAATGTCTATAGGCTGACTCTAATAATGGTAAGGAAATAAAAAATAAACATCAAAGGAATACAATTGCTCAGAAAGTGATGCGGAGCACTTAGCCTGAAAGATAAGCAGATCCACATCTTGACAAATTGGTGGCAAACAAAATCTGAGGTATCTTTAGGCACTAGTGCATTATGGAAGGCAAATTCTTGAAAGGGCTCAAGGCTGGAGCACTAAGGCTGCCGTGTTATATCCAACAAGCAGCTCAAGGATCCACAGGTCTGAATGAATAGGATCTTAGAAAATGTATTGCCATATGTAGAGTCTCATAAACAATTCAACACACACACACACACACACACACACACACACACACACACACACACACACACACACACACACACACACACACACTCACTGGCTAAATGAATCATGAATCCAAGAGTAATATAAGCCTTTTCTTACCTATGATACCCCACTGTAGACTGAAATATAAAACAGAGTCATACAACTATATGACTTTTAATAAACTTGAAATACTCTGCCATTTCAAGGAAGGATGTATTTGTGGGACTTCAAAAATGTCTACACACTGAGTAACAGATTGATTTCAGGTCTTCCAGTATGAACGCAAAAACTCAGAAAAGAGAGCCAGTAAATTTGTCTTTTTGGGTAAATTTCAGCTACTGGCTAGTAAATGCACTGTCTGGATACAGCAAAGAAGAAATTTAGAAAACCTGAAAGAAAATCATCCACAAAAGGTAAGGAGAAAACACTGGCTAAGAAGAATCCTGCAGCTGTGCAGCAAAAACCAGTTCAAACTTCAGCTTTGGTACAAGACATGACTTCCAGTAATCTGCATACCTCTTAACCTCTTAGAGCAAGAAATCTGGACAAAGCCATAAATAATGGGGGGACAATTTTAAATATTGCTCTTACAAACTTAGGAGGTTGATAGAATAATAGGTTTTGCATGAATTGCACAAATTTTTCATGAATTTTCTGAAGGGTAAGAAGTCTGAAACTCAAATGTCTTCCTTTATTTTCTGACATCAGTCTTCAATTAATTTCTAATGATTTACCAGAAAACAGCAACTTTATGAGAAATAAAAATTGAGGTAAAAATCTAGATATTCTGTGAAAATCTGGACAGTTGAGAGTTATGATCTAGAGGAAAAAATAATTCAAATGTGATCAGAGCTGATTAAAATAAAAGAAACACTGGAGTATATCAACTCAAATAACAAAAGGATGAAAAAAATGGAAGAAGCTTTAAACAGATATTCAGATGAGTTGATCAGAGTCGCTGCTCAATAAGAGATGTTTAAAAAATGGTAGAATTAGAAGACAGAGAATGCAAGGAAAACCAGAGATTTTTTGCTGTACCAGAGAAACTGGAGGGAATAGACTGTATTCATTTTATGAAGGCACATATAAACAACTGGACTGGTATTCCACAGAAGGAGATGATAACTGAAAAGGCACATTATGTGTATGCTCCAAACCTGGCCATGAGAAAGCAGCCAAGTCTTCTAATAGTAAAGATGCAATTCTGTTCAAAAAGGCAGACCTAGCAAACAAACCAAAAAAAAACCACAATCCACAGCACCATGGAGAATGAGATATCCAACCAAACAGTTTTTTTGTAAAACCAGCTTTAATCCTTAAAAGTATACATGCTTTCATTTTTGTACACCAAAAACTTCTTCAGATACATTTAAAAATCCAAACAAAACTATTTAAATCTCCCTCCATGAAGTTAGAAACACACCCACAATCCATTACATCAGCCAGAAAGCTAGTCAGAATTTTTTTTATAAAATGTGACATATTCTGCATGTTATGTAGTAAAGCATTTTCAGTTAATTTTCTGTGTTATAGGGATAGTAAAGTAAACATGTGCCCTTTGTTCTTCTTTCTTCTTGTTTTGTTTTAAGATATGTAGGCACTGCAATGTAAGAAAAGAAGAATGCTTGGGCAAAAGCATGTTTAGGATAATAGGTTGTAATCTTGGGTTGCTGAGGTGATGGGCAGGTTGTAATTGTAAAAGTATACAGATCATGACATAAGTAAAATTGATATGCTTTTTTCTTACTTTTGCAAAGGAGAATGACTGGATTAAGGCCCTTGGCTTGATCTAACAAAATGTTTAAGTAGAAGCAAGTAAATAAGAGAATACTGAATGTAAAGAAAAGTTTTCCTTTAACAAATAAATGTTTACACTGCAAAATGAGTATCTTGTAGCTGAAGGCAACTGTGAATCTGATTATCATGTTTCTTTGGAGACAAGCTGATAAAAGGGCAATAAAAAAACAAATATTTTTTCTTTCAGTGGCAAAAGGTAATGTTTTCTGAATGCATTCAAGCTGTATTCTACATCTGAAAAGGGGGAAAAGTTAAGACAAAAACAGACAGCACTTAGTGTAAATAGAAGCACAAACTGTACCATGGTCTTAGCATGAATAATCTTAATTATAGGTCAAAGCATGCAAGTGTAGCTGTCAGTCTGGGGCAATTGTTCCTATTAGAAAAGTTCATAGGTTCATAGGCTTATAGGTGTTATTCAAATGACTGTTACTTCTGCAGAGATTGTACATATTGAGTGATATTGGTGGTCTATAAAGAAGTATGCGGCCTTTTATGGTTGAAAAGTTCTGAAATGGGCAGTTTTGTCATTGTTGATTCATATGTTTTGTTTTATTTCTTACTAGAGAAAATGTTCAAAACTACAAATTTAAAACACAATCTAACAAGTGGTGCTGTATTATACAAGGAATATAATTTAATACAATCAGGGAGGTGAATCAAAGAACACATGCATGTATGCATGATCCTCAAAATGTGTGCAAGAGGTCTATGGTTTTAAAATAGCCCAATGGGAAACTTCATTCACCACTGGCCAGATGCATTTTCTTTGAATGTAGGTTAAAACACCTTTTCAATGAATGTGAATTTCAAGGGCAGAGACGCTTACTGTTAATGCTAAGTCTGACACAATAATAAGGTTAATTAGTAGGATATATGAGTGATCAGAAATAGGGAGTTCCTCTATGATAAGTCCTGTTTGAACAGAGGAACCAGGCAGGGGTGCCTCTTTCCCCTTTGTTCTTTGCACTATATTTAGAACTTAGAAATTCAAGGATATAATTGGTATGGTAATCAAAAAAAGTTGGTTTTATTTGCAGATGATATTATTTCGTGCATGATAAAACCAGAAAAGAACATTTCAATGTTGTGGAGGATTCTGAGACAGTTTAAAGTTTTTTTGGGATACAACATTAAAGAAGACAAAACAAAGGCAATAGATGTAAACTATGTACCCACACATGACTTGGTTCAGCAATACCTATATTTATGGAGACATAAAAGGAAGTACTTAGGAATATGGGTTAAAAGGATTCTGTTACGGTAGCTAAGAATTCGTGGGAAGAGACTAAACAAAAGATAATATAAAAACTGAGAAACTGAAAGCTCTGTTTTATGGATATGAGTAGCAAGATACAAGTGGTGATAATGTTTTTAGTCCCTTTTGTTTTATACAGAGGTCAGGCATACTTTTATCAACCAGAGGACAAGTTGTGAACAGCAATTAATAACGAATTGAAGGATTTTAAATGAAAGGGGAAGAGTGCAAGAGTCAAGTGGGATTCGTTAATCTTTCCAATAAAACTAGGTGGTTTGAGATTCCTTGATTTGAAGGGATATTTCAGAGCTACACAGTCAAGAATCTTCATAACACAAACAGAAAGTTATAGTTCAATGTGGAAAGAAATGATGATAAAACAGGGAGGAAGCTCAAGAAATAAGGAGAGACTGGGGTTTTGGATGCAGATTCTTAAGGAAAATAACAATAGCCATACAAAATATTATATTCAAAAATCAGCAGAAAGTATTCTAAGACCTAAGCTAAGACAGGAATGGAGAAAGTAGATTCTGCCAATAGGTATGACTGCAATTAGAGGTACAGAGTATAGGCAAGAGGGGGCTAGAATTTACCAGAGAAAACTGGCCAAGGGAACCAAGGTATTGGGAGCAAATAATTACAGGGGGGGCAGCAGAATGGGAAGAGGCCAAGAATATATTTGAACTGTAGGCCAGAAACTGTCTTCTCTATCAAGCATTGATATCAAAGTATAGGCAAACAGAAAGGAATAGGGGGATGCTACATGAAACAGCAGCACTGGTAGAGATTTTAGGTGAATTGAGAACAGAAGCTGCTGCTAAAAAAGGGATAATTAGCTGGGCATGTAAAATATCGTATGATAACTATAGGAATCAATCAGAGGATGTTAGGAAGGCTTGGGAAGAGAGACTGGATAAGCAATTCACCAAGAAACAATGGGAGGATATATTTATGGCTCCCAAATATGCAACAAAATCTAGAAGATTTAGAATTTTTGCTTGGAAGTGTTTGCATAGATATTTTTATACCCCAAGCAGACGCCAAAGAATATTTCATCTGGGTAGATTGCAAATGTTGAATGTGTGATGGGGAAAAAGAGGTAATTGAGACCATATTTTTTGGGAGTATAATAAGTTGGCAGACTATAGATATTCCCTGCAGACTACTCTGTCAAAAGTACTGTGTGAGCAAATTGGTGTAACTAAGAAAATAATTTTTTGAGCTGTGATAGAGGATCTGAATTGCCTACATGTAGTAAGGCCTTGCTGAATTTAATCTTGGTTTCTGCCCAAAAAGCAATTACTAGAAAATGAAAATCAAAGTCTAAACCAACTGTATTAGAAGTAGCGAATATAGTAACAGAGATAAAAAAACTGAAAGTGGGCTCTTTAAAAAAGGGTAAGAGGCTGGATCAAATTACATAGAAAAATAGCAATTGTGGGAACAATACATAAAGAATAATGTTTTGATGGAGGATTTAGGTTTAAGGGAAGGCAGGAATCGAATGCGCTCTGTAGTTTTCAATTGACAATGACTATATAGATGATCATATGTCATGTATATAATAATGTTTGCAACTGAAAATATTTTAATATGGTTTGTTTTCATTTATGTAGATGCATGAGTGTCTATGTAATAAGCGATAATTCAATGAAGATTTTTTTTGATTGTTTAAAAAGGAAGGATGTATTTTTTGCAATAGTACAGGAACTACTGCTTAGTATATGGTTTGGCTGTAAATGGTTATTATGGCTGGTGGGACATAAAGCAAGTTTTATTTATTGCAGCTGACAATTAGACAACTGAAAACTTCAAGAAAATTATCTTGTACTAGCAGAAAGGTAAAGCATTTGCATCAAAGCCACAGAATGCATAAGTGAGAATATCTGTGTGTGATGGGGTCATGGCTCCTTTGGTAGGGGGTTAATGTTAGGGGGCTTGCTCCTAGTACTCACGAAGATGGTGCACCATCATTATTGTAGGATCTTGGACTTGTTATGATAATTTTATAGCAGATGCTTGGTGTTTTTTCAGTGGTGGTCTACATCTCAGTAGGAGGAGGAGGTTGAAACTCTGGAAAAGGTGAAAATTAGGATTCACATAATATTCCAGCAAGTACCACACAGTGGTGAGATGGCACTTGTGGCTGTATTACATGTGCAGTACACATGTGTATTATAGTGGCAATGTAGATAAGCTGGGTGTTACCATCTACTGGAATATTCTGACCTTGATTGTCTGAATGATTGTATCTAAGCACATGCCTGTTAGATACACTAAGACTGTTATTATAAAGAAAGAAAACAGAATGCAACAGTGTGATTTTGTTTTTCTGAAAGGACAAACATTTAGCTCAGAGTGTTTTCCACTGTTTGGTCTAAAAGGTATGCATTAAAAGCTTGCTATTCAGGTGGCTGAACTTACTCATTCACCTGGTTTCTCAATTGACCCTAAAATATTAAAATGTATTTGCCTTGTCCTTGCATATATCAGCAAAGATAATAACCAAACTGGGAGACATCCTACATGTTTATAGACTCAGTTTCTATTCAACAATGATTTTATCATAATAATTTGTAGATAACACTACAATGTACAAGAAATAATTTAATGTGTGGTGTGTAGTATAACATCTCAAACAAGATTTAGCACTTTTTCATTTCTAGACAATCAAGGTCAGAATATTCCAGTAGATGGTAACACCCAGTTTATCTACATTGCCACTATAATACACATGTGTACTGCACATCTATTTATACATAAAAAGCAATCATCTCGAGGTTATTTTGGTTAGGGGCCAAGAAATCTGTTATTTATAACCCTGTAGATTTAATGTATGCATAACCATAGTAATACATTCTGAAACAGGGACTGAGACAGATTAGTGCATCTTGCTCTTACACCTAATCTGATTAAAATTAAGTACATTGCATAACAAATCACATGAATTAAACTCATTAATTGCTCTAATGAGTACAAGTGAAAAACAGAGATTGCGAAATGGTGAAAGGTCGTACTGTTATTGCCGTTTGTACAAAGACACAAAACTGAAATCATGACAAGTTCTCGTTTATGAGGAAAAGAAACTTAAATACTGTGTATAAAAAAATTATTACTTTCGCTCCAATCTTGATTACTTTTGCTCCAATCTATAGCAAAAAGGCATACTACAGGAAGTTCTAGAAGTAGCAGTAGCATTCCTGAATTTCCTGACACAAAACAACAAATGCTGAGTGCCATAAATCGCACATTGTTACAGACGTAACCACGAGAATTCTAAGAGAAGCCGAAAGTTGCATTCAGAAAGACAACCAGAATTATATCATTTTCACTGCTGAAAAGACCAAGAAAACTTAAAAAATAAAATGCCAAACTGAGAAACAGTAAAGAAAAAGCACAAGGAAAAAACGTGGTTCTTTTCTATATCATTTGACAAGATTGGCAATTAGTTCCTTTCGACAAAAAGGACTTCCAGAAGCACCCAGGTAACCTGAAAGCTACAGCATTAACTCTGCTTAAACATGGCAGTTCTGCTCTGTCAAATTGTACTACACCTCTCAGCTTTCTGTCTCATCATTAGTTCATGATAAGGCTCAAAAATGAGGGGCAAAGGAACATTATCGGGATGCATCTTCAAATTCAAGAATTCCTGATTAGAAAATCTGTAGAATATGTGTGTGAAAATACATTTTTTAGAGAATAGTACTTGCTACGGTAGCGTTGTCGTCTCACAGTAAAACGTTGTCCTGGTCGATTCTCAGCTAGAGCGTCTTCTGTGTGGAGACATGCGTGAATGGGCGTACCCTCGTTGAAGGTTGTGCGTCAGGGCCGGCAACTCGGCACGTAAAAATCTACTGCCAATCATTAGCGGACTGGAGTTCCGCTGTGGCGACCCCTGACCGGGAAAAGTCGAAAGACACAATAACAACAAAAGTAAGTTTTGATATTGGTAATTATTTTGTTCTTCTAAACTAACATAACTCTGTCAAAGAAACACTTCTGCTGGGAAGTTAGAGTAAAAATGGTGAACTAAGTTGTGGAATATCCATGAAAATCATACCCATTTAAGCATGGACCGTAGCTCTATCTTCACTGTCAAAAACAAAGTAACGAATTAAAAGCAATAATATTCATAGTTACACATTTAAAGGAAGTAGGACACACTCAGAACAACAGTCTAAAGCAAGAAAGTTTTTTTTTTGCCCTGGCTGAAAGGGAACTTAAAGAGCTATCCGAGTTGTCTACGTGAAATGTCTCACAGCACTGTGCACATAATCTGCAGTTTTTGATTCATCCTATACAAAGCTATTGCAAACCTGCCCTTTTCTGAACAGTTACAATGAAGTATTTTACTTTAAAATTCTAACACAGAGCCCTAGATTGTTAAATGTGGGGGTGACTGTATAGAAGGAAAACCGAAGTGCCATTACTCTCAAACATCCAAACTTTTTCAAGCCACAAACTTTGCTAAAAAATGTTAATCTTTCAAGGCAGTAAGTAATCATACCTTTGGCTGTCTTCTTACCATATGACTGCTGGTCAGTATTGGTAGCATATGGAAATAAGTGCAACTGATATCTACAATAATCTGTGATCAGATACACATAAGATTGGATAGATAACGTGTAAGTACACAAACTCAGTTCAGCAACAGCAGTTAACTATGAGAGGGTATAGCCCTTTTACTGTTATAAACCTCTACAGCATTTCCATGATAAAACGATACATAATGTCATGTTTTTTGAGATCCTTTTTTCCTGTTGTCTACCAGCCACTAGCCTTCTGTGACCCAACCAGCCCATTTTCCCCTGTGATTAAGAACCAGTCACATGGACATCATCCACATACCCATCAGGTTTTATATAATGTCCTGCATCTCCTGTTCATAGCAACCTAAGCAAGCAGAAGTGCCAAAATACAAGTCCCTTTCAGTATGCTCACTTCCATCATCCCCATTGCCTACCACATATATGCTGCTTGGTGAACCGTGGACCATGGACACTCATGTCCTGCCCTTGCTGGGACACCAGCCTCCACTAAATATTAGTCTGGCAGTGGATTGAGCTACCATCTCTCCCCTAGGATGGATGAGGTGGTGGCAGACATTCTGTCCCATCCCCCTTACTGGCTTCAGTGCTTTGATACAGTTGAGTCATCATCATGGTTTCATCTCTCTGCTTCATGGATCCTGTGCACATGATATATAACTTCTAGAGTAACATACTTTCTGCAAGACTGGATCCTCTAATTCAGACACAGACTCAGCTGACGAAAAATAGCTGCAGCCATGATTTCACAGATCCATTTTATTTTATTTTTTTTTCTATGTTGACTGATTAAGTGAACTTAATCCGTGGACCATTTTTAGCCATGACCGAGGTAGAATGGCACAATTTGTTACAGATAATTAATTGAATATTGCACAGATAATGTTGAAATTATTGTAGAAAAGTTAATTTACATCTCATAAACTATTGAACAGATAATTAGGAAATGCTTCTGTCAGAGTTAGTTTACAACTCATAGTGAGAAAGGTTATACATAGTAGAAAGAGCGATTTGAGAAAATTATTGTTTTACAGACCTACAAAGATCAAATGTTTTGCATAATGTACATTACATTAATTTAGTCAATTTAGTCATATTAGTCCAGATAACAAGCTAGGTATATGCCCAAGAAAGAACTGAAAGGATGTCCGACAATGCCATAAAACAGATTGCCAAGCCAGTATGTTGCACTTATTATTTTGAGCAAGTGCACTTTATCTTAAATAATCCTATTCTGAGCTGTCTTGCCATCTTCTAATGGTGGACAGATTGGCAGGTACATATCCACCCTCGGGCAATCAGTTTTGAGATAGTACAGGGTGACATGTCACATATCCCCCACTCTGCTCCTCCCATATGTTGAACCTTTTCAGTTTTATGTGTTGCACATATGATAGTATGAGAATATGTCCAGTGGCTGAGCAGTCTAAAGCATTACATTAAGGTTGGAGTCTCCCTGGAAGCGTGGGTCCAAATCCCAGTTTGAACAATGAGTTTTGAGGGGACAAGTAGAGGGTAATCTAGCCTTTGACCATCATGTGATTACAGTGCCGAGGAAATCAAAGTTATGCAAAATTATAAAAAAGGTTCAAAGAGGTCATTGTTCTACTATACCTGGCATCCATCAGACCTGTCATTGAGTAGAATGTCCCCTTTGGCATGAACTTAACCAGGCATATCCAACAATTGGAGCATCCAATGAGGTTCTTCATTAAAAAACACAGGACATAAATAACATGTCCTAATCAGACCACCTCAAAGCTCTATCTCTGTATTCTGTCTCCTACAGGCTGTTGAGGGGAGATTTATGCATGGCATATAAGGAATCTTCAGATCCCACTTTGATTGACCTTATGCATATCAGCAAAACAAACAACACCAGAATTACCTGTTCTAAAGACTTAAACATTTCCTGTGATATAAATAGAACCTGGTGGAGAGACAGGTATATGTCACAGATACTACCCCTTCCCTGGAACAGGTTCCTCATTCATGTGAAGCAGAGTTCTTCCCTAACCTAATTCAAGTGTAACTTGGACAACTGTAAAGGGAACTAGAAATTCAGCCCTGGTTTGGTACCTATGTCTCCAATGGGCACAGGCAGCCTATAAATGGTTAATCTCTCAGGAGACTACTTGTAAATGCTTCATCTCCCAAGACCCTGCTTACACTACTCAGGGTACCCCAGAACTTGTCAGAGATTTGGGATGCTTGGGTAGGCTTAAAAAGGACCCATTAGTCATTAGCCTGGTACACCTATGAATCTATAATGGCCGCTTACCATTAGACTTTAGTTTATCTACTTCTTGCTGGAGAAAGGAGACCTTGGAAACTTCTTTGGAATACATGAAATTCCTTCTTGATTCCTAGCTTGAGCTTCCTTTTAGTGGGTCCCTTCACTTGCCTTTAATAAAATATTTTTACATTAGCCAAGAGCTTTCTCTGCCACTGGGCTTTGGTGCACTGGAATCCCCAGTGTAAGAATAAACATTCACTTAACTAGCCCTTCCTTTTCCAGAGACAGCCACCCAGAACAACCTGTGCCCTTTCACACTTCTGTGGACATATCCTTGCCTTGGCTACATGCAGTCTTTCCCCTTTTCTTCCTCTCACCTAGCTCAGATGAGCTCAGATTAGGCCTGCTGGACTGAATAGACTAACCTGCCCCATTTGTCTAGAAAAAGGCCTTGCACCTTAGCTGCCACACTTGCATATGAACAAAATGCATTATTTTCATAGTGACATGAATACTACAGTACCATATCCAGTAATTCACATAAACACAAACGTAGGTATAGAAAAATTATCATAAACACATGCTTATTGAGCCATTTAGTTAGCTTGGGCTTTGTTGTTTAATTTCTCTAAGTCTTTTGGGTTTCTAATACCATGGCAGCAATGGAGCCCATTCCTAAGTCAAAGTATGATTAAAGTTCATAAAATTAGTTTTGTTTCAGTCTTTGATGTTAGCCAAAAGTGCTCTTTGCAGCAGCCACAATGTGCTCAGAACTGACTCCTTCTGCAATTCATATGGAGTTACATGTATTGGTAACATATCTAAATTCAACTGTAAATTCATTTTTATAAGACCCATCATTCCTACTACTATTGGAACTGTCTGGGTATCCTTCTTCCATTCCACATTGTCCTCATTACTGACTGCAAATTCTGGTATTTTATGACTTTGTGTCTCTCTGTACATAAGACACTATAATCACTGGGTGTAGCTATTTCAATGATCAATGCTCCTTTTGTCCTTTTCATGGACTACTGTATCTGGTTTTCTCACATCAATTTTTTTAACTGTTGGTAATGGCTGATCTAATTTAATATAAACTTTATCATTCACTATAATACTTTGTGGTTCATGTTTCCAGTGCTTGTCAGGTACTTCAATATTATAATGTTTGCACAATCCCTAGTGTAACAGTCTTGCCACATTATTATGTCTTTCAGTATACAAGCCCTGTACCTTTAGTGTATCACCACACCCAGCAACAAGATATGTGACTGTTTCCAATTCTGTTTTACAAAACCTGTATCTGTTTGTTTCTCTGACATGTTTAATGGACTGTGTAAACCAATGTGTACGTAGTCCACCTTCCTGGATCACCAATTTTAATCTTTCATCATTTGGTTTAACTCCATCTCTCCTTAACCATTCCTCCAACAGACCTGATCAATATGAGGCTGTTCTAGGAGTTTTCTATACTTGCAACTATATATATGCCTTTTCCACGTTTCTTCCTTTCTCACCTGATCCTTCACCATATATTTTTTCTTTAGTTTTTTGGGAAACTCATTTGCTGCCTGATTTTGTCTATTTCTTGTTTGATTTCCATTCCCACTTGACACCATTATGCTTCTGCTAAACAAAGCAGAGAAGTAATCTTAGACTTGTTCTCCTCGTGTTTTAAAACTTTCACTATGTTTGGATCTTGTCAGGTCAGCAAATATGTATGCAGTCCTATGATTGCAGATCACTACATGTAATCAATTTCAAGAAGGCCCATACCTCCTTCAGAACAGGGAATATATAATCTTGGTGCACACTGATTTTTTATAAATCATTTGATAATCATGAAGCATTTTTATTATTTTCCTGTCCAACTGATCCAATGCCTTTTGGGGCCAGTCAATCACTCCAAAACTGTAAGTTAGGACAGAAGGAGCAGATTGGTTTATAGTTTATAGGTGGACTTTGTTCCTAGATGTCAGAGTTCTTTTCAGTATTAATTTTAGTCTTCTAAAACATTCCTAAGTTTTATTCACGTTTGTTCATGTTTTATTGTTGATCCTTCATTAATTCCTGAACATTTACACACTCCCTCTTCCTCAAGTTCTTTTATATTACATTCCTATGCCAGACTGATGTTCTCTTGGTGCTGCAGCTTCCCTGCTTTAAAGGTTGCTTTTGCATATTTATCAAGACCAAATGACATTCTTATATCATCTGAAAAGTTATGACCACTTGCAGTTATGCTTTCAGTTCGTCATCTGATGAGCTATATAGTTTTAAGTCATCCAGAAGAAGGAGATGAAAAGTCTTTATACTTTGTTTTCTGGGAGCCAAATTGTAATTATGACCTAATCTTTTAAATGGACAGTTTAATGGGTTAAGGACAAGACAAAAGAGCAGCGGTGACAGAGTCACCCTGGAATATCCCCTTTTGATTTTTTATCCCTGGGATAATAATTTGTTCTTTACTGTGGCTTAGCTGCAAAGTAGTTTGCCACTGTTTCATGGTCACTGTAATGTAATCGATCGATGTAGGATGTATCTTTTACATCTGTAAGCACTCTTTTATCCATGAATGTGGGATACTGTCAAATACTTTTTTGTAATCTATCCATGTGTGATGTCCATGCCCTGGCCCAGCAATAAAGGAGCCTCAATCCTCACCACTAACACCAGTGAGGGGTGTCTCATATAGGAGGAAAGGATAACAAATACTCACAGTAAAGTCTAATTTCCCTTAAGAGCACACAGAGATCACAGTCAGTCTGGGGCTGGTCACTTCCTTGCTCTCCAGGTCCCCAATAAGACTCCCCACTGGCATAGCTATAGGGTCCAGATCTCAGCCTAGTGGGCAAGCTAAAACCTTTAGCACCCTCTCTGTCCAACCAGTGCTACGTGCCCCTGCCCAAGTAGCTGACACACACACACACACACACACACACACACACACACACACACACACACACACACTTTGAGAAGAATTTATACAACCACACAGACACTCCTGGGGAAGCCTGGCACAGGTTCTCCAGCTGTGCTCCTTTTTCCAGACTATACAGTAGCACCAGCTGCCACCACCCACTAATATTTATCAGCTACGCAAAGGCCCTTAAAAGGGTGTCCAATTATTACTATGCAACATTATTATCCAATTGGCAGTATAGCCCAGGGCTAAACTATTGAAGTGGCTTTGTACAATTTTACCAAAGGCATGCAAGTACTCTAAAGAGCTTAAATTATCTCTACAAAAACCGCCACAGTTGAAAGGGTTTAAAAATATTTAATAACAGTCAAAACAAAAGACAATACTTTTTACTACACAGTGCTAGTCAAGAGTTCAGAGATCACAGAGAAATGCTTAAAATAACACAGTAGTACAGTTCTGACATCACAAAAAAACACTTCGTCTAATCTTTCTAGTTTCTACCTATTTCTAAAAGAAAACACAAGTCTAAGATAAACTTACATATAGAGCAAGACACTGCTGGTGAGTTGGTTGGTCAAGACAAACATGCTTAATGTTCTGATTCTCTCTGTTTTTAAAATCACATTCTTGGTTCACATTACATCATTCTTCACACTTCCCTGGGTTCCCAGGCTAACAGAAACTACATTTACATTCTTCACCTCTGGGCAGAAACCAGAGCAATAAAGGACATTTATGCATGCAAATTCTGGCCATTAACTCTGGCCTTAAAACAGTAGGCAGGATGCCTCACTCTAGACTTACTGGCTCCAAGTTTTAACATCAAAGGGTCACAGTATGCTTTACTTGGTCAGTAGAGTGCACTGTTGTTACATTTTTTTTCAGTTCCACATGTAACACTATTTTTACCATTTAAGACAACAAGCCTGTGGTTTACATTAATATTTACAGATGACAGAATTATCTTCAAAATTCTATCTGGCTAGGCTGGCAGCCTTCACCTATCTTCACACCTTGCCATATGTAGATTCTTCCCCTTTTTTACAATTCTCTGTTGTGACTTTGATCCTTTGTTCTATATGACTTTCTTTTGTTACTCTTTTGTTCTATTGTTATGATTGAGTTTTCTTCTAAATGACTACAAAATGTGTCAGCGTCATTTCCAATCTATAGTTTATACATCGTCAGAAGACAAATTATTGGTCTATAGTTTTTAGGATATTTTGCAGGTTCATTCTTAAGGAGGAATATCATTCTTCCTGTTGTTAACCAGGCTGGTATTTGTTCTGGGTGTGCATAGTTCTTACTCAGGGCTAAAATCTTCATGTAAAGATGTCAATACCAGAAGCTGGGTGCTGCATCTGGGCCTGGGGTTTTCCATTAAGGAGCTTTTCTTAATTCTGTTTCAGTCTCTCTGGCTATTTCATCTCATTTCATATCCTGTACATTTGAACCTCTTACAGTTTGTTTTACTTCCACTATCCATCCTGCATCTTTAATATGTTCTACAGGATCTTCATAGATATTTCTCCAAAATGTGCCTATTTCTTCTTTTTTGGTAGTCTTTCCATTCTTTTTGTCTTGTTTCCCAGTTCTCTGTAAAACTTTTTTGGGTCATTAACTAATTGCTTATTTTGTACTTTTCTTTTATATTTATCTGCATATCTTCTAGGTTTTTCTGCCCGTTCTGATAGCTTTAGTTTATTATTTGCATTAGTGTACGATAGATCTTGGTCTGTTCTGATGCTGTGCATTTCTTTTATCACATTTATCTTTCTAAGTATATTTGTTGATCTACTCCCTCTTCTGTGCTTTTCTACCAGTGACACTTCTTGTCTTAATTGCTTTATATTTTTCTCTTTAAGATATTTCAGTGATGGCATTTGATTTCTTCCCTTACTGCACTGTGTTTTTGTGATAAAACCTTATTTGTTATTAATTTAGTTGCACAGTAATATATCCTATTTATTTTTGTTATATTGCATGAATTTCTGAGAACAGTCTTGATTACTATGTTCATTTGTTTTATCAAACTTTTAACATTTTGGGTCTTACTGACCTTCTGTAATCTATTTCTTTCACTGATATTAATATATCTGAACATCTCTATTAACTCAAGCAACTCTTCTCTTAGACCATTGTCGTCTAAACTAAGGGCACATTCTTTGTTCTCAGTTTCCTGCAGGCATTCTGCAGAAAATTCCAGAACATCTTCCTATGACATAGTCTCCTCAGCTTCATCCTGTGTCATCCATCACTTTTTCATATGGGAACTCACTGGCCTTTCACCCTACAACATTGACTGCATAAGAGTTACCACCATTTCCTCTTCCTTCCCTTGCTGTGAAACTCCAACTGAACTTTTGTACTGGTTTCCAAGTGAAGGGTCCAAAATATTTTCATATGGCAACTGATCAGATGCTTCCCACTCCACTGGTTTCTCCTTAATTTGGGGGACTCATTGTTCTATTATGCTGTGATGTTACCACAATTAGATTTCCTACACTAAATCCTTCACTTCACAGGTAATCCATAATTTCAGTTTCTATTTTTTAAACTTCTCTAGTACTAATCCTCTTTTTATACCTTTCAAAAATCTCTGGAATTTTCTATATTTTTGTATTTCCTCGGTTCCTTCTTTTTCCAAACAGCCCAAGTTTTCTTGGTCTATGTAATGTTTTTCATGAATCTGTTGTATTAATGAATACAAATTTGCATTTGAAGCTTTTGACAGTTTTCATCATGTCTTTGATAGGCCTGATGACAAGTTATAGATGTAACATGAGACTCAGTCAGTATAATGATGAAGAATAAACTAATTATCAAGCAAATATTCAAGCCTTAGCATTATTTTGAGCAGCAGCCTTCAAACTCCAAAACTCACATAATTCATCCATAAATTTCCTTATTTATTTATTCAAATCTAAACATTTTGCAAACAGAACAAATATACAAACAAACACAAATACATAAAAGTACACAATACATTGCAGCACAGACTTAGCATATAACAGAGAGTGTCACAGCATAAGTAATCATAAGACTACTGTTTATAAGCTATACCCTTGGTTTTGAGTAAACCTTTCTAAATATATGGTAGCAAAGGGACTTCCTGAAAGTGGTCTCATTTACCCTAATTGAGGAATGTTGTTGATGCCAGAGAACTGGGTCCAGACAGACTAAAGCACATCAATCTAAGGTTTCAAGGCTGACTTTGGGAACACCTAGCAGTTTTTCATCTAATGATCTGAGTAAACACATTTGGATATAAGAAACCATCAACCCTCTTAAGCAGAAGAAACCCTGGCTGTGAAGGGCTCAGTATTTAAATAATACAGTCCAGTCACAATAGGCAGCCAGCCCAGATCTCATGGCATGGTAGTAATATGACAAAAATATAGAAGATCAGCCAAAATCCAGGTTGCAAGGTTCTACATACACTGAAAGTAAATGAGTTCTGTATCCCAGTGTCACAGATAAAGGGCACTGTAGTAGTGTAGAACAGTCCATATGCAACCATTGCCAGCTCCACAGAAGAAAGGAGATGTTTAAGCCAGCTGATCAACTGGAAGCAAGAGAACCTGATAACCATCAATACCTGTCCCTTTAGTATCAATGTATTATTCAGAACAACAAGCTTTCATTTAGGTTCCTGAAAAAAAATAGACTGGCGAAAGGCCTAGAAAACATTATACCTCATAGTTTTAGACTAATGGGCATTATGCGTATTTGCATAGCAGTGTCAATATTTTTATTGATATTGACATTTTCAATTTTTATTATTTAGATTTTAACTCTTCTATATTCTTACTGTTCTTGTAAACATAGGCCATAATAATCACGTGATGTTAGATGTTGTATTGTTTGGAATTTATTGCTTTGTAAATGCCTCAAAATGCAATATATTAACTTTGTTCATGATTTTGTTTTGTTTTTTTTTTATACTGCATGTTTGTTGTACAAAATAATTAATCAAACAGTTTTTACAAAAAAAAAAATTCCCAAATATTTTACCTTCAAAATGAATTCTAGCCAGTTATCTGCAAAGAAAGTAGTTTGCAATGAATGAAGAGTGACGTGAATTAACACAGCCCTGGCTTTAGCAGGACTGACCTTCAGTTAATTAAGCATTCAGTAATGTCTGGTGCTTGAGTCCCACATTTGCAGATGAATATTGCAAGCAGTCTGAATGAAGCACTCAAAAGATGAAAATTTCTTCCTGAATAAAGTGACTTTCTGAGATGAAAATGCAGCTTCAGCAACTACAGTTATTGTTAGAAGTGGTGAGCAACAAAATGATTGCTCTAAACTATGTGATGAATTAGAAAATGAGGTTATGTTCCCTTCTTAAATAAAAAAGATTTGCAAGCCTATAACATAACAGAGCCACTAAAACGTTCTATAAATATAACACAAAAACTTTTTCACTCCTTAAACCTTGGACAAGCTATGTTAATACTACAACCTCTCCATAAAAATCCTAACTTAAAAATAAATAACAAGATGCTAAACCTAGACTCCTTCCCTCAGTTAAAACATAAGAGAATCCAAGATATCTACCCATTCCTCAATAGCACAATTCATGAATTAAGAAGTAATCTAAACTTACCTAAAGTATATATAATAATTTTAAGAAAAATCAAAGAGGTGTGTTCCAGTTACCTCCAAAACCTTACCATACTTGAAAGTGACATCGAAAACTGTACCCTACTTTGGAAGATTATGTTAATGTCAAGGCAAGCAATAACGAACTCATACAAAATGATAGGGGAAATCAAATTCCAGAAAGACCTTCTCTTATCTAATTGCTGGAGAAAATTAAAACCTGATATGGATGACCAGCAAATAGAAAAGGCAATCAACTTAATACTGAAAACTATTCCACTTAAAAAACTCTCTTACACGCAACTCATGATTAATAATAATGCTTATTTCACCAAAGCAATTCTTCACAAATTCAATGCAACTAAATCTCCATACTGTCCACATTGTAAAGACCAGATTGCAGACCTAATACATATATTCTGGAGTTGTAAATGTGTTTTCAAGCTTTGGAATTCCCTTAAGTTACAACTGCAAAAAATGGGGTATCAAGCATCAACACTAACATGGGAATGTACTCTTTTACACATCCTCCTGGCCAACATCTCAGGAAAACAAGCTAACCCACTTATAACGATTTTCTTATTAATGAAGCTATATATAGCTTTCAAAGGGTTAGATCCTGTAAGTATCGCTTGGGAGGAATTCAATAAATCTGCTATTAAACATCTACTAACACATAAAATAGTATTGAACAAAACAAAAATAAATATGAAAGCCCGAGCAATCTGGGAACAGTCCTATAACATCTTATTAGCATAAAGCACCAGGTACACCATATCTTATGAACTGGAAGTATTCCCACGAGTGCACAGCTTAACTATGGATGAAGCATCATTTTTGTATGTGATATTTTTAGACTAATGACATTAATTGGGAAAGCATCTTAGTATATATTGTAATTAGGTACGTTGTATGACCTACATGTTTCTACTTTATCCACAATGTATAACATGCAAATATGGTCATTTTGTAAATATGGAATGGTTATGGTTTTCACAAATGTAAAACAAAAATAAAAATTATTGAAAAAAAAGAAAAAAAAAAAAAAAGAAAATGAGGTTATGACCCTTGCCTATTTAAAGTGACAGATGTTTCCTAGAGGGTTATGATTCTTAAAATCTGTTCTTATAAAAGAAAATGGTCTGAATGTAAACAGATATGGGACAAATATTTGTACAGGCTTTCACTAACTCTCCTGACATGACAATGCCACCAACAGCGGCTGACACCAGAAAGTAAAATGACAAAACTGGGAGCTGTAAACAAAGCACTGAAACTTAAAACTAGAGCTTACAAACCATTTTTGCAGGGAGGCCTCTTTCTCTCTCTATACTCCTATGATATAGAGATTTGTACCACCAACTTTCTCATTACTTTTGTATACTAACACTGAGATCACTGTACATAGAGTAAGGGAAATTCTTAGAGATATCATAGTGTCAGTGTTAGTATATAAATGAACTCTGCACAATATGTGTTAAACAAGACTCATTCTGGTAATTATATTAAACACTATAATGATAATATTACAAAAAGAAATATGTGTGAGATTCTGCTGACTACAACAATAACCATTTTTTTCTGCAACAACATTGTTTCAAGAAGAAACTGGCAGCATGATGAAGCAGGTAAGAAGTTCAAGAAATAAGAAGATGGTGCAGTTTTTAGGTACTTACATATTATCGCAACCACATTTCCACCAGGAGAAATGACTCTTTTCTCCCACCTTCTCAAGCCATGCTGCCATTTCTCTTGTTCGAAAAATGATAATGATAATAACTAAGTACCGTTTATAGAGGACAATTTATGATGAGTTCCCCATAGTTGCTATTTGCACCCTCCCCATTATTTTGAGTGCTGCCAGATTTCTTGCTCTTACAGGTTGAGTGAAATGGCTACAGTTGATGTGACATGAACAGTAGTTATATCGCTTATTGGGGGGGTGTGCCATCCCTTTAACTACTACCCCTTTGGAGAGGGGGAGGTAAGTTTTAATGGAAATTAAATCCTGAAACGTTAACTTGCTGCTACTCGTTACAATTGAATTAACATAAGAGTATGTTCTAATAGTAGTAGATCCACATAAGTGTTTCCTTGCCAATGGCTACCTCCATGACATAATGTAAATCATTGTGCAGCCATTATATTGCTAATATTTTTTCACATGTACCTTAAAGTGTTTTCACAATGCAGAGTCATTACATATTAATAGCAGTAATAGCAAGTGAAAGGCAGTTGACTGACAAGAAGAACAAGAAAACTTCCACATTCAGGCTGTGCCCGCCACTCAACTTGCTACCAGTCACTGCTGCGACTGAAAGATAGTCATCTATAACTTTACAGAAAGTCCACGATTCCTGTCTCATATTTTTGCTCTGTGCCTCACAAAAATGTTTTCTGATAACCTACTGAAAAATGTCATCAGTTACAGTTTCATACTATTGATTGTTCAGAAAGCACAAGTCGATATAAGACTACTTCTATTAACTTTTTACTGATTTACAGTAATATGTGTCATACACAATGTGACAGAGTAATAATTCATAGTTCAGACACCCCTTTTAAGGTTAACATAAATATTTTCAGCAAAACATAATGACTTATCGCAGCTTGGAAATGTGGTTGTGATAATACGCAAGTACCAACAACACTCATTCTGGTTATTATAGTAAACACTATAATGATAATGTTACAAAAAGAATATATGTGAGATTCTGCTGACTACAAAAATAACCATTTTTTCTGCAACAAAATTGTCTCAAAAAGAAACTGGCAGCATGATGAAGCAGGTAAGAAGTTCAAGAAATAAGAAATAATAATTTTGGCTGTAGATTCTTAAGGAGAATAATAACAGCCATATAGAATATTGTATTCAAAAAGTTGCATTCTAAGAACTGAGGCAACACAGGAATGGAAAAAGGAGTTTTTCCCAATGGAGATGACTGCAAGTGGTGGTATAGAAAATAGGCAAGAGGGGCCTGGAACATACTGGAGAAAACAAACAAAGAAACCAAGGTATTAAGGAGCAAATAACCCGAGATGAAAAGGTAGTACAGTAAGAAGAGACCAAGAAGAAATTTGAACTACCGGTCACAAACTGCCTTCTTAACCAGGAATTAATATGAGACTATAGGCAAAGAAAAAGAGATAGGGGATTTCTAATCAAAAGCCCTGATCTGGTAGAGTTTTTATATGAATCTAGAACAGAAGATGCTGTTAAAAAAGAATATAATTATCAGGGCATATAAAATATTACATGATGACTATAAGAATCAATCAGAGGAGCTTACAAAGATTGGGAAGACAGAATGGAAAAGAAATTTGCAATGGAACAAAAGGACATATGCCTGAAAGTCAAAAGGGTGCCCGGGGTTAAGATTTACCATTCTGCCTTTAAACTTTCTAAAATAATATATAAATTTGTAAGGCTGTAAGAACTAAGGATTAAAAAATGCATTATACAAACATGATTTGGAAATGACATAAAATAGAAGTCAATGATACTGAAAATTTTAAAGTATTTTTTAAAATAGAGGGTTGGAGCATTAAGTGTGGAGAGTAGTATGATGGTTCATGCAATGACAAGTGAATGTTATAAAAATGGATGGTATTATATATACAATCTGAAGAAGTCCCGGGTGAGGGCAAAAGCTGTAGAACTTTAACAAGAATAAAAAGGACATTTTATATACAGCTGTCTTTACTTTTTTATAGTTATCAGTTACAATAATCCATGGTCACACTGAATGAGCCTTTGGATTTATTAAAATTATAAAGATGGCTTGAGCTAGGCATATCCATTACCAATTGAGCCTCTACAATTTGTATTGTTGTAATATGCTTTAGAACTTCATAGCTCTAATGCTTAATATTCTCTGCCAGTGCCCATACTTAGTGGGCATGTAATACCTCTCCTACAGGAAATCAATGTGGCATCTGTCTGCTTTGTCCAAAAACATGGTTACCTTCTATCTTTTACAGTATGGCCCATAAAGTGATAACTGGTTACACAGTGCCTTTTTTGACAAAATAAATGGATTCTTTTACCACCTTAAGTTGCTTTATAGTTCTGTACCAATGCTGCTATGCTCTAGTATACTCTTTGTGATTAGTGCAACCATACCCACTACCCCTCCAACTTATTAGTCTGGCTTTCACTTGGATGGCAAAATGAAGGCCTAGTCCTTTGACACTGGCAGTTTCTTAGAACATCAGTGGTTTTCCTCTCAGTCTTACTCTGCTGTGGTAGTTCTAATACATGTAGCTTCAACAAAACACCTTCACACACATATACTGGATTCATACACATCTGAGGTAAATGCTTTAACCATTATGCCAACCCCTAATTTGACATGCCAAGTTTAGTAACTTTATGAACCTCTGCAGCTGCCCTAATGTGACTTTAGTTGCTACTGCAGCATCCCACAGTTAATCTTCTAGCACTATTTCCTTATCTGTGTGCAGGTTATGTACAACAGCTTGACTCTCTGTTTCAGTACCATAAAATGAAAAGTACATTGTTCAGCCTTCAATCTTCTCATGAGTCAAGGGCATCTCTGTATTTCTGCATGCATTCACAAAGATCTGCAGTGTTTACAAGCATTCCTTTAAATCTCTCTTTCCCAGAAAAAAAGGTTATTTAGATATGGGGCCTAGGGAGTTAGTCTTTAGCTCACGCAACCTGGGTTATTTTAACTGTCTGCAGAGCTGAGCTATAAATTTGTTAATTATTATCTTGAATATCTGCAAGAATTGCAGCTTTTGTGAAACAGTATTCCTTTCTTTGTTTTTCATCATTGCCTACATTTGTACAGTTTTTTCAGCTCTTAATCCTTAAATTGTTGACATTATTTATTTTTGGAGGATTAAACTGCAGATTATAGCCATTACTTTTGCAGACAGAGCATGGCATGTGATTATTTATGTTTTTTGTTAGATGAATTTAATTATTTACACTCTTCTCTAGTTATAATTTTGTTCTCCTGTATTTAAATTTACTATCTGTTATCAGCAATGCCTGCTTTTAGCTGGTTCAAGTACTAGGTTCCCTTCTAATCTTTTATTATTGAGCTATCACATCTCAGGGACCTTCTTTTGGATCCCTGACTTTTGATCTTCTGGTCTCCTTGAAATGTAGGAGATATGGAGGGATAGAGTGACAGAGATGGGCCCAAGAAGAGCTTCTTCTTCACACACCCTGACATGGATAACTATGTGAGAAATAAGTTTATCCAAAACCACCTGAGAGTGAAATGTCACAGGAATCAGGACCCTCCTTGCTTTGTGCCACTACCTCAGGTGCTAGATTAGTAGATCTGAAGGATAAACAGGACTGCCTATTGAGCACATTGCTGGGGATATATTATGTAATAACAGGTCACTCAAGAATAAGTTTGGTGTTATAGCCAGCCTGCTCCATATGGTTGGTCTGGCGTTTTTCTCACAGAACAAGATCTGTCAATGGCACCCTATTTTTTTTTCCTTTGCGGGACTTTGTAAATGGAACTTTTATTCATATTAAGTTTTGCACATGCTAAATACAGGCCTGCCTTTGCTGACCTAAATTGGTACATCTGTCACCTCCCTGTCCTCTTGTACTGAGTACAAATACTTGCAATAAACCATGCATCCTGCCCAGCTGCTCTCTCTCTCTCTCTCTCTCTCTCTCTCTCTCTCAATCTCTCTCTCTGTTGGTACCTGAGAACAAATTTTTAAGCAAAGACAACACCTCTCTCTGTCAGCCATCAAAAAGGAAGTCATGCTTTGAACTGCTGATGTGTACTCATATCATGTCCTAAGTGGATGAGGCATCCCTAAATGCCAGTAAGCCATGGTTAAATCTACATCCTTAATTGTTTCACAACCTCACTTACAGCTCTAGGTTGCTTGACTAAAGTGAAAATTACTGAATTATAGTATTTTACAAAAATGATAGCAAAAACAAAACAGCTAGAATCAGTACTGATTAAGAAACATGAACCCACCTTGTACGCGCACACACACACACACACACACACACACACACACACACACACACACACACACACACACACACACACACACACACACAATATGCTCATGTCCTCAGTAAAATATAATCAATTTCAAGGTCATGACACCTCAGGAAAAGAGGAAAAATCCTTCAAGTGTTTATTAATCTAACCATTTTCAGCTGACACCACAGTTTGGACAGTCTGACTTCAGCTTAATAACCACCTCCCTATAGTTATATTTAAAATGATGCTCTATAACTCATTTGTCAATCTGACTCCCTTGTCACCCCAGACCCACTAGGTATACTATGTCTTTTCTGAGGATTTCACCTCTTTCTTTCCCTTTGACACTACAATCCTCAGACTAAATCCCTTATATTAATAATGTACAGCAGTGGCATATCTAACCATTCTACAATCCATCTATTAATGACTTGTACTCTATGTGCAGTCCTAATTTTACTACAACCACATCATCTGCTTTCATTAACATTCCTCTAGAAAAATCCAAACACAATCACCTTGTTCAGGCACTTGTCTGCTAGCAATGCAGTGTTGTGTCATGCGTACTAAATCTTCATTCTTTTTTTTTTTTTTTTGCAATTCCAAAGAACACCTAGTTGCATTTTTTCAGCTGTTTGATGGTTTGGCACTTGAGATGGAACGTGATGTTCTACAGTCCATACAAGTACAGCTCTGACTAACATTGCTTGTAGCAATCATTTAACAGTGAAAATACATGGGCTTGAATAGACTTGATCTCACAGTACATGATTACCTTCTGACTCTTAAACATATTTATATGGGCATTCTCATGGCAATGTATGAAAGTACATATAAGTATGAAAACATGATCTATAATATATCATCAAGTTTTGTTTCTATATTTTCAAATTGTTTACCTTTTTTTAGTTCTTTGGCTATTTCTCAGCTATCCTGCTAACAATGTACTTATAATGCTATAAATAGTGTATTTTGTGTACTCTGTAGTTTAAATTGTTTTTGTTATTCTTCCTCATCACATCTGAAAACAGTTTATGTATTATTTATTAATATTTTGTAGAACGGAATTGCCTAACTCCATTTGAAATGGAAGTCTATTTAGAAAGTCACTAAAGTACATTGGAAATTCAATATTGCTACAGTGCAGTTCTAAACCATACTGCTTAAAGAATACATGCAGAAACACTGTTATATGTTATTCCTGACAGTCCATTCTTCTCCAGATTATGCACAGGTTATGGTATAGCTGATGGTGTTGTCCTGTCATATAGTATGTGGAGTATAGCCATATCTTTGGAACCATATACTAACTTCCAGACTGCTGCCATCAGAAATTCTGACTCGTACATCAGACTCCTGTGCTGTTATCTCTCCCTCGGCATAAATGCTCTCCAGAAAAGTTGCAACACATAATCCAACACAATGACATTAGAAGCATTTATTTGTTTAACTATTAACATACCTAGTATATAATCCTCTTGATCCAGTTATCTTTGTTGGCTCATTTGGCTAGCAAGTGTTGTGCTGGTGAAGCAGAGTCTAATGTGTCATTTGGCACCACAGCTCATGAGTCAGAGTATCATCATCAAACAGATGTCTGATGTCTGATGGAAATTCATTCTTATGTCTACGCCATGGCTAGTGCAGGCCTCTCCCCATTGCACAGTCATGATAAAACATGGGATCAATATCCATTCTCTGGTGCCTTAATGCCCACTGCCAGTCTCTCACATGCTCACCTTCCTGCAGTACTACAAGTGAACTGAATCCAATAGGTAGTTGAGCTGAAGTACTCTGTCATGTTCTAGGTCCTATAATGACTCACAGGATCCTAAGGCCACTGTATCTGAGACAGTCAAGGATAAAGAGACAACCCCATCTGTTTCTTCACTGGATGACCTTTTGGGGGAACCTATAGGCTTAACCTGCAGCACATTCCCTGTGCATGGAGGAGTTCCTGGAGAAGAAGCCTGAGAAGCTTAGGTATAATACCTACTGGAGCCAGTCATTCAGGATGCCATTTTATTATCAGAAACAAAACTATACTATTTATCCTTCCCCTTACTTAATATATTCATTAAATTGTTTCAGGGAGATGTATAATTTACTGTATCTTCAAACAAACAAACAAATACAAAAAAATATTATTTCTTTTAGTTCCCACACTCACAAATGTTGTAAATTCCTAATTCGGGGAATATTGAGTCCCTTTTTGTCAGTTAATTTAATTTATTAATATTTTATCAGACTTGTCTGCATTAAAATAATCCTTGTTAGTCAAAATTTTATTTTTTTTAATTTTTCTTATTGAAAATTCAAAATAATTCCTTTTTAAATTAAATCAATTCTGATAACATGTTCTAGGATTTAGATTAGAAGTAAATTACAAATGTTAATTTACTGTGATAACATTTTTGTTTCTGATCGTTGCTAAAATTAGTTTAGTCTAGCCCAAATAAATGTTTTAAATGAATCTTGTTTAGCATTGAATGAAACTGTTTGATTCCCATTTCAAGCCCAAATTATTTTATCTTACCCCTAATACACCAAAATACTTCTGGGTTAAACAAGAAGCTCCTGTCTGTATAGTAGTTGTGTAACAGCATGGTCTGAATAAATGCAATTATCTACACAAAAATATGAATATTCTTGATCAAGTCCTAAGCAACAATCAGTTCTAGAAAACAAATGTTTTTTTATGATTATTATAAGTATATCACATCCTATTTTCCCATTCTCTGTGTTATCTCAAACATCAATTAACTGCAAATAATTCCTTCTCTTTGATAGATAGATTTTATAGTCATAGTATTTCTATTTGTTTTACAGTGCTTATTAATAACTGTATTAAAGTGATCCATTATAATTGCAGCTCTAGAACCCACATATATCTTCCTTGAATTATATTCTAAAAAATTCTGGTCTTGTCACTTTAGCAAGAACTCTACCAGCAGTTTCAGTATGCATATTGGCCACTTTATCTTAGCCATTTTTAACATTATCATTATAATAGTGATACACAATTTTCACTATCCTTAGGGTTAGCATGTAAAAAATCAAGTACGAATATATTTTTTTTCTGAAATAATTGTTAATTTACATTTATTTCCTATAAACAAACAAACAAAATAAACATTCAGAATTTGAATCCATTTCTTGAATAAAAAAGGATAATTAATAATCTAAGAAACCATACTACATATAACTAAAACTTAAAAAGAATGAAAGAAAGATGAAGGAAAAGGAAAATATAAACATTTGAAATAAAAAATAGAGATTAGAAGCAACACTGTATACAATAAGGACACCTAATGGAATAAAATACATTACTACAGACTCATAGGATTTGTGCTTTGAAGATATAATCAATAATAAGAACTACTGTTATAATACTAATTGATCATTATTAAAGCACCTTCAGTGTAGCAGGATGCATGAAATAAGTTTGATTATTATGAGTCCATCTCTTATAGCCAGTACTAGAATCTATCTGGACAACGTGTCCTTTCAGTGAGCCAGTTGGCTATCCATCTGACAATGTAAGGGTTTATGCCTAACTCAATAAATTTATCTATGATCCTCAAGTGGGAGTTTCCCCCTGTTTCATCATTATCCCTTTCCAATCTTTGCCAGGTCTAGATAAGTGGTGTGTACCATTTTACACTAATCCATGGCCCTAGTGATATTCTCAAAGAAGTCCACCAGATCAAGCAGGTAAGATCTCCATTTGGCAAAGCCAAATTGGGTCTGATCCCATTTGGAGAGTTGCTATGTCATTACTGATCAGGTCCATGATAATTCTTTCCATGGCCTTGCAGATAAGACTGATC
Source organism: Protopterus annectens (assembly GCF_019279795.1). NCBI lineage: Eukaryota > Metazoa > Chordata > Ceratodontiformes > Protopteridae > Protopterus > Protopterus annectens. The sequence goes on along the minus strand of NC_056733.1, from coordinate 590,150,162 downwards.
AAGCTTGTGGGTCTCTAGTTCCCTGGGTCAGTTGATAGCCCCCCCCCTCCTTTTTGCAGAGGGATGACTGTTGCAGTCCTCCATTCCTTTGGGTCAAAGCCCATCTGGAGGCTGTAGTTAAAGAGGATTTCTAGTGGCCCTGATAGTTTCTGTTTTAAGCTACTTAAGAAGCATCCTGGAATGTTGTTGGGCCCCATGGAGGCTGTGTTTTTGGCTTTAGCAAGTGCAGTAAGGACCTGTTCCGTTGTAATGACCAGTAGGGGGATGTTTGTGGGTATTTCTTTGGGTATGGTAGGAGGTGATGGGGGGAGAAGTTTGAAATAAACTTGTCAGCCAGCAGGTTTGCTATAGTTTCAGGCTGGGTGTAAGTGTTGCAGTTCATGATGAACTTGGCACATTGCTGAACATTTCCCCTGAGTGTACAAACATAATTAAAAAAGCCTTATGGTTATCTTTCACATGGGAGGCTATCTTTTCCTCATAGTTTGCTTTAGCAGACTTGACCAGCTCTCTAATTTGTATATGTAGACTGGTGAGTGTCTTTTTGCACTGTTTTGTCTGTTCCTTCTTGGCTTTAAATGGGATTTGTTTTCCTTTTGTTGAAGAGCCTATTTATGCTAGGGGTCCATCAGGGTGGTTTATTTTTGCCAGTAATAGGTTTGACTCAGACAGGTACTGCCTCCTCTATGCAGTTATGAATGTGTTTGTACAGTGCTTTTGTGTACAGCTTAGGGTAGGCCTCAGTGTCATCCTGGTTCGGAGGGGCTTGGAAGTTTAATAAGCTGTCATTTAGTTTGAGGTGATTGGCCTTAGCAAAGTTCTTAACAGGTTTGGAGTTTGGTGGGGGTTCTAGGTTAGGTTTTATATGAAAGGAGATCATTTTGTAGTCAAATCTTACCAGGGAGGAATTAATGCATGGGAGGAAGCAGCATCCCTCATGTGTGAGTACTAGATCTAGGATATCTGTACCTCTAGATGGGGAGCTAACTAGTTGCTCCAGGGTGTTTGCGTTGATGACATACCTGTCAACCTCTAAGAGCAAGAAATATGGACAAAGCCATGAATAAAAGTTGGACAAAGACCAAAAAATAGGGACAATTTTTAAATATTGCTCTTACAAACTTAGAAAGTTGATAGAATAACAGGTTTTGCATTAGCATGAACTTTCTGAACGGTATGTAATCTGAAATTCAAATGTCTGTCATTATTTTCTGATTTGCCACTAATTTTCCAGAAAAACACAATTTTATGAAAAATGGACTAAAATATGATGCAAAAATCTGGACATCCTGTGAAAATCTGTACAGTTGAGCGGTGTGGTTGACAAAGTCCAAAAACATCTGAGCAAGTGAATTATGGGTTGTATAAGTCTCCCAGTTTATGGAGGGGTAGTTGAAGTCACCACTAAGTATGGTGTTAGGCTGAATGTTAAGAGATTCCAGTAAGTTTAGGAAGAAGGTGTGGTTTTCCAGACTTACATAAGGGGATCTGTAGCTAGCAAGGATATGATAGGGGATCACACCTATGGTTAGTTGGGCATGGAACAGCTCAAGTGAGTCATGTTGTTGGACCAGTCTAGCAGTGTATTTGTCTTTTATGAACACTGAGACACTGTCTCCCTTTATTTTATCCTGAGCTGAAAGGGATCAAAATGTATTAAAGGCATTGTACCCTGGGTGCTTTCCATGGTTCTGAATAATGCTTCCATGACTGCACATAAGTCTGTGTTCTCCAGGGTCGAGGAGTGCCTTCAGGGAGTGTAGTTTTTATTTAAAGTCTTAGCATTGAGTAGCATTACTTTTAGGTAGTCATGAGTGATTTTTGTTATGTTGGAGGGTTTAACAATATGGCATGGCCTAAAAAGGCAGTATGGGAACAGAAAAAGTTTTTCTTAGTATCCAGAAGCCAAGTGGTGACAAGTGCAAACCATCTTTGGCAAAGCATCGTGGTTTGTCGATCATGTTTTTCAGGCTGACAGATATTGGATCCCCTTGTGGTGACACCTGAAAATAAGCCAATTGCTGAAGTCAATCATTTTTTGCTGGTACTGTGGCATCATCATTGGTAAAGGTAGGATGCTACTCAAGGCTAAATTCATACCCACCTGGAACACATATTCAGAGAATTCCATCATGTCTCTGTTCATATAGTCCAGTGACGTATGTCTTAGATCATTTATGCCCACATGGACTATGGCCATGTCATACTGGTACTTGTGGTTCAAAGACTGAAGTGCATGTGTGATCTGGCAGATCCTGGTTCTAGACAGACAGCTCACTGTGATCTTCTCCTTGTTTAGCCTGGTAAGGGGGACATCAGTATGTATTACAATGGAATCCCCAATTACTAAAATGTTTGGCTGTGTGGCGTGTTTCCTTATGGGCTTGAAAGTGGAGCTACTATGATTTTCAGAGTTATGTGTTGTGTGAGATGCTGTCTTTTTTGACTGTATGTGGGGCCAATGAGAGATGCTTTTACAAGGGCTTAGAGGTTTGAGTAGATCACAAGTCAGCATCTCCATACATGTGGGTCTATGTGTTTGTTCTTTAGTGTTGGTAGTAAGTGTTTTGGGCCTACCACTGATAACCTGGTTTGCATTTTTCATGTGTGAATGTGAGAGCTTTGTCTCCAATGACATTGTGTATCTACCTCTCTCACACACTATGTTTGTCTGTTCTAAAATTAAATGGTTGTGAGTGAACATAAGGCAGTTACTGCACTGCCTCAGGATGCCCATATCCACCAGGGCAGAAAAAGAGATGACAGGGAAGCAGCTATCCATTATACCAGATACTTAGTAGATTGCTAGGAATAGGGGAGAGTCACTTAAAGGTCTAAGTGAGAGTGCTTATTACTTTACTATTAGATGACCTGTAGTGGTGCTGCCCTCTGCACGAACTGGCAGCTCTTCAAGTAGCTATGAACAGTGGGAGACTATGGACAGCATTTCCTATACAGGATTTTAAACTGGAGAGGTCTACATATATACAAGGCATGGGTAACCACATTTGCATGATGTGCAAACATGAGGCTTTTATACCAGCAGGATGAAAGACTTTTATTGGGACTGGCATTCATCACTATGGTAATCCATGTACACATAAAAGCTACAAGACAGGATATTTATATTCCTGTAAATTTCCATGTGCTCACAAATGCTTAATTTTATATCAATATCTAGAATTAGTGGTTCATATTGTTTAAATTCACTGGATTGCAGAACACATATGATCCAAAGGCCACAGTTCTAGCTTTGTTATGGTGGTTCGTCAGTCATGATATTGTGCACAGGTATAGATTCCCTGCTTCCCATGACTGCTGATGGATGATGTTTTCTCTGCCATGTGGTATGCAGCCATATCTTGGTACCTAGCACAGGACTGTCTTGTTAGTATGGCAAGTATATTGCATCCACTGCTGTTGAGTCACATCTAACTCCTGGAGAGACCCCATGAACAGCCACCACCCACAGAGTTTAAACAACTAGGGAACAGAACTAAGAGAACACGCAGACCTTACACAGAAGGCACTCCAGCTGAGAACCAAAACAGACAACCTTTTTCTGTGAGTCAACATTACTAATCACTGCATTGTTTTGCCACTGGGAAGTGCATTACCCTCCTGCAACTTGTTATTCGATGTGCATTTGTTATGCCATTTATGTGTGATCTGCTGTATAGACTCTGCTCTTGTTCTCAGTCAGACGGGTGACTTGCTTGGGCAATTCCCTGTATAGGATGGAACCTTTTAACTGCTAAGCTTTGCATTTTCTTTTCCACCATCATCATAGACATGACTTCAACATTCTGCACTATATTATGCAGTCATAGCCGGCCTTAGGCATAGGCCAACTAGGCGG